>NC_056726.1:1983570468-1983800468 GCF_019279795.1 Protopterus annectens
GCCCTCAGGAGGCAAGCCTGGATGCGCCTGTGTCACTTCGCGGAGGCCTTCAAGTCTTCCTTCACGGACGCTCCCTTTGACGGGTCCTCCCTCTTTGGACCCAAAGTGAAAGACATTCTCACCAGATGTGAGCAAGAGGGTAAGACTTTGTCTGCCGTTGGGGCCCGTTTTTCGCTTCCCTCTAGACCTTATCCCAAGGCGCAGAGGGGAGGAAAGATGTGGTTCAGGAAGTCTCAGAAGTCTTATCCTGACCATCATGGTGACCCTCCCCTCCAGAGGAAGAGGAGGGGGAATTACTCTGGAAGACGTCGCCCTAGGGAGACCGCAAGTCCTTTCATGGTTCCTCCTACCAACGTCCCTGAGGGACTGCCCGACTGTGCCTCTCCGGAGCCAGTCGGGGGTCGTTTCTGGAAGCATCTGCAAGCCTGGGAAAACATCACTCAGGATCGTTGGGTGCTTCGAATTTTTGCCGGAGGTTACACCATTCCCTTTATCTCACCCCCTCCACCACCCAAGAGAGTCCCAGACGTTCCACCCAGTCAAAGGGACCAAGCAGCATTAGAAGTCTCAAAGCTGCTGGAAAAAGGAGTCATCCAACCAGTCCCCTCAGACCAGATTGGATCAGGAAATTACTCAAGGTTATTTTTGGTGCCCAAAAGAACAGGGGACTTGAGGCCCATCCTGGATCTCAGCCGTTTAAACCGCTTCATTAGGAAGTATAAGTTCTGAATGGTCACTCTTCAAACCAGTTTTCCCTTGCTGGAAAAAGGAGTATGGATGTGCTCCATCGATCTCAAGGACGCCTATTATCACATCAAGATAAACAAGGCCTCCAGGAATCACTTACACTTCCAGCTGGGAGCCAGTCATTTCCAATTTCGAGCCCTGCCTTTTGGTCTCACCACAGCCCCCAGGGTCTTTACCAAATGTCTGGCAGTGGTGACTGCTCACCTGAGACGTCTAGGATTCCAGGTGTTTCCTTACCTAGACGACTGGCTTCTCACCGCCCCCCACCAGGCATCTACTTGTTCGAGCCACGGAGGCCACCATCAACTTGGGTCAACTCCTAGGGATTACTTTCAACTGGCAAAAATCTGTCTTGCTGCCATCACAACGTGTTGCATTTATCTGCGCAGAGCTAGATTCCATAGAAATGAAGGCTTTCCTTCCTACAGAAAGAATAAAAGTGCTACAGGCTCAAGTTTTGGCCTTATTTCCTCTGAAAAAGGTCCAAGCCAGACTAGTTCTTCAGTTACTAGGTTCCATGACGGCCACCATCCTACTAGTACCCCTGGCCAGGCTACATATGCAGACACTACAGTGGCTTCTTTCGGTCCAGTAGTCCTTTCAAGAGCTCCCTCTGTCTCATCCGATTCTTATAACGGAACAATGCTGAAAGGATCTGCGTTGGTGGCTTCATTCACCCAATCTGAACAAAGGGAGATCCCTGAATCCTCCACCCCCTACTGCCACAGTGACCACGGACGCCTCCCAGACAGGGTGGGGGGGGGCATTATCTGGGCACGTGGCAGGAACATGAGGTACACTTGCATATAAATGTTCTGGAGATGAGAGCGGTGCTACTAGCATTGCAAGCACTTCACAGCTCTCTTCTCAAAGGCACTATCTCAATTCTTTCCGACAACATGTCAGTTGTGTGGTACCGGAACAAACAGGGGGGAACCAAGTCCTATCCCCTTTGCAGAGAGGCCATGAGTGTGTGGAATTGGGCGGTGTCTTCCCAACTTTTTCTAGTGGCAACGCACATTCCGGGGAAGTCCAATGTGATAGCAGACAGGCTAAGCAGAGCTATTCTGATGCCTCACGAGTGGTCCCTGAAAGATCGAGTTGCGGCTCAGATCTTCTCCAGGTGGGGTCTACCTTACTGCGACCTATTTGCCAGTCCCCTCAATGCCAAGTGCAGCAATTACTTCACTCTGATCCCCCCTCAGGGGGAGTCACCCAGGGACGCTCTAGTCCACGATTGGCCCCCCGGTCTGCTCTATGCCTTCCCTCCGTTTCCGCTGCTGCCAAGAGTGATTCAGAAGGCAATTTCCTTGGGAAGCAAAATGATCTTGATCGCACCACACTGGCCCCGTCAAGTTTTGTTCCCCTTTCTCCGGAGATATACTATGGACGGTCCTTGGATTCTGGACCCAGTTCCAGACCTATTGACTCATCTGTCAGGGCAGTTCCACCCATCCCTGTGAACCCTCAAGCTCACTGCCTGGCTTCTCCACTTCCATCCTTAGTCAGACAGCTTTCCTTTACACCGGAAGTGGTACATATCCTATCTTCTTCCCACAAGCCTTCCACTAAGAAAATATACTCCAGTAAATGGAAAAGATTTGCTATCTGGGCCCAGTCACATAACCTAGATCCCTTTACAGCCCCTGTGACGGCAGTTTTAGAATTTTTGGCTACTCTTTTCAGACAAGGTTCCACTGCCTTCACTATTAAGGTACAGCTGGCAGCAATTTCTAATTGTCACGTTTCATATGAGCCTTCCCTCATGGGCCATAAACTGTGTAAAGCATTCCTAAAAGGAGCCTGGTTACTTCGTCCCCCAGTTTCACAGCCAGTTTTGCCATGGGATTTAAACTTGGTGCTTAGAGCCATAACTTCTTCTCCCTTTGAGCCTGCAGCCACTTGTGAATTAAAATATTTGTCTTGGAAGACAGCCTTTCTGGTGGCCATTACTTCAGCCAGAAGGGTATCAGAGCTTCAAGCCCTTTCTGTTAAACCTCCTTATTTGATTTTTCATAAGGATAGAGTATCATTGAGACTCAACCCTTCCTTTCTTCCTAAGGTTTCTTCTACCTTCTGTCTTCACCAATCCATTGAGTTACCTGTGTTTTTCCCACACTTTTCAAACAAGGCAGAATTAAAATTTCACCAATTGGATGTACATAGACATCTGAGGTTTTATTTGCACAGGGCAAAACAAGAGAGGAAATCAGATCAGTTGTTTGTGTCCTTTTCAGAAAACAGGATTGGTAGCCCTGTGACCAAAGGCACTATTGCAAGGTGGATTAATGACTGTATCTCATTTATTTACACATCGGCAGGTAGAGATCTACCTTTCCCAGTTAAGGCGCATTTTACCAGGGCTATGGCTACCTCAGTGGCTTTTCATGCTAGGCTCTCTTTGGATGAAATCTGTGCGGCAGCCACCTGGGCTTCCCCACACACCTTTATTTCTCATTATAAGCTGGATGTGGCTTCTAGGGGCCGGGCTTCCTTTGGTTCCACGGTGCTCAGGAGTGTTTTCCCATGAGCCTCCCAGGATATAGGTGCTAGGGATGCTGTGCCGTCAGTAATGAATGTAGGCGAGATAGGACCACATTACATCAATTAGTTATGTACTCACCATAACGATAGATGTATGTGGTCCATCTCGCCTACATTCTTATGTACCCACCCACCTTCCCCCTTCCTGGTGGATTTGGAGGAAATTTATATTCTTAGACCCTTCTGAGGATATTATTTTTTCTCTCTTCTTGCTGTGTGTTCCTGTGGGGTTATGTATGTGTAATGATTATATTGTGGCAAACAAGATCTGGGGGTTTGGGCGTGGTGCATCCTGGGATACAGGCTTAGCCCAGCCAATTAGAGACTTTGTGCTAGTTATAGCGGCCGAGTCGGAGCTGATTCTCGGCTCCGAGCCCGTCAGTAATGAATGTAGGCGTGATGGACCACATGCATCTATCGTTATGGTGAGTACATAACTAATTCTACAAGCTCTGACAATGCCACCATTCGAACCAGTTTCTTCTTGCGACCTCAAATATTTGTCATGGAAAACCTTGTTTTTGGTCGCCATTACTTCTGCCAGATGTATCTCTGAGCTTCAGGCTTTATGCATCAAAAGTCCATACTTGATTTTTCATAGAGATAGAGTGTCTTTGAGAACTAATCCTTCATTTCTGCCAAAAGTGATCTCTGAAATGTCCATTAATCAAACCATTGAATTGCCAGTTTTCTTTCCCAATCATTCAAAAGAGGAGAGTATTGCCTACATACCCTAGACATCCACAGGCAAATCCATTTTTACTTAAACAGGACTAGGTCGTCTCGTAAATCTGACGAGTTATTTTTGGCCTATTCTGGACCTAGGTTAGGATCTGCTGTTGCTATGGTCACATTTGCTAGATGGCTGAAAGACTGTGTGACCTTCATTTATACACAACGTAATATTCCATTGCCTACTTCCATGAAGGCTCATTCGACAAGGTCGGTGGCAACTTCTGCTGCCTTCCATGCCAGAGCTTCTTTACATGACATCTGTGCAGCTGCAACTTGGGCTACGCCTCATACCTTCATCAATCATTACAAATTGGATTTGGCCTCCAGGGAAAGAGCATCTTTTGGTTCTATGGTGCTCAGGAATGTCCTTCCATGAGAGCCTCCCAGGAATAGAGGTAGCTGGGGACTCTGTCCCATGCGTAAGGAATGAACGAGGATTAACAATATCAGATAAAGAAGTTATGTCTTACCATAACGTTCCATCTGTATTGTTGATCCTCGTTCAGTCATTACGACCCTCCCTCCTTCCCCCTCCTGTGGCTTCTAGTGGATCTCACCATCCGGTTCTCTTAGGTCATTTGACCAGAGGTAGGCTCTACCTTCTTTTGACTTTCAAACTCAATCTGAGGTAATTGGGAGAGGGCGATTATGGGTAAGAGTTTAGCTCGAGAGTTTGTAGCTGACGCGAGCTTGGAAAATGGCCAGCTTGGTTCCGAGGTCGGAACCGATACCCATGCGTAATGATTGAATGAGGATCAACAATACAGAGAGACCGTTATGGTAAGACATAACTTCTTTTTTTTGGGCGTGTCATGAGTTGGCAGACTTCATAAATTCCCTGCAGAGTACTATGTCAGAAATATTGGGTGAGCAAATGAGTTTTAACTAAGAATATTATTTTTTGAGCAGGCAGAAGTATTGGGTGAGCAAATGAGTTTAACCAAGAAAATGATTTTTGAGCAGGGATACAGGATCTGTCTTGCTTAGATATAGCAAGACCTTAATTAGTTTAATTCTGGTGACTGCCAAAAAAGCGATTACTCAACAATGGAAATAAAAGTCTAAACCAGCTGTATTTAAATTATTGAATATTGTAAGAGATGCAAGAACTGGCTGTGGAATATTTAGAAAATATTTAGAAAAGGGTAGGAGCAAAAATACATAGAAAGAAAGGACATTGTGGGAACAATACATGCAGAATATTTTTTGGAGAAAGAGTGATATTTAAGATAAGGAAGGAAATGAGCAATTTATGATTGTTGGATTGATGATTGTTATATAAAAAAACATATGTGATGTATATTGTTTGCACTGGAGCATGTTAATATTGTTTGTTTTATTTTATATAAATGTATGTTTGCTTATATCTTAAGTGGCAATTCAATAAAGGTGTTAAAAAGGTGTTAAAAGCACACATACCTCAAGGCTGGTCAAAAAGTACAGCACACATGAGCTTCTCTATGTCCAGATTACTTTAGACAAAGTCCCATACCTTATCATTGCAAGCTATTGGTCCCCCTCCTTGATCCTGGAAATCCATAGCACATACTTAAATGTACTCAAATCTCTCCCCATTCAGCCCACTACTGTATTCCTGGTTGACTCTAGCTACTGCACTATAATTTGGGAATCTTACACGATCCTCAACATGTAGGCCGAGACTTTCCTTAACTTTGTAAACGGCAACACCCTAGAGCAGCCTGTCTGTATTTCCACTAGGGGCATAAACATGCTAGACCTGTTCCACACAAATATAAGAGAATATTGCATCATCCCTTATGTCACAACCTCACCATTCAAGTCTGACCATAAAGTTGTTTCCTTTGATATAAAAAATCATAATCATCAGCCCCCTTTTTACCATTTTTTCTACATGGGGGATGGGGTATCATGTTAACTGTCACCAACTCTCACAATTCAGTGCCACACTCCTGCCTTCTTCAACACTCATGCCTGACTGTCACAGGTCTTCTTTCACACAATCCATCCACCTCTTTGCTGGACATCCCTTCTTCCTCTTACCTTCTTCTTGTGTGCCCCAAATCTTCCTCACCAGATTGTCTTCTGCTTTTCTGCACTTGTCCAAACCACTGTAATCTGTTCTCTTTGATATTTTCTGCAATTGGAGCTACTTTGGCTTCTTAACCCCCCACTTAACCCGGTTTTGAGAGTGTTTGAAGAACTTGTTGAGCAGGACATCAGAAAGTTAAATATTAATAAGGACATGGTGAGAAATTTAAATCAAGTGGAAGAAGGCTTGATAGAGGAATTAGTTCAGAACAAATGCAGAATAATGAAACCGGACAAGGGGTGTTGGGTTGTGCTAATGTACATGATTGATAATGAAACAAAAATGGTTGAGATATTGAATGTTGAGGGGAGATGCAGTGTGGCATCCAAGAATGAAATTAATGTTTCATGTGCCAAAATTCAGTATTATTTGAAACACTATCTGTTACAAGGGCAATTAATAGGAAATTATACAATTTTTTATATGTGGAGAAACCACGTATTCCGGTAATATTTGAGATACCTAAAATGGATAAAGGCATGGAGAATTTGGCCTTCAGACCCATTGTTTCAGGTGCTGGCTACATTACGGAGCCTTTGGCATCACTTAAAGAAGTTTTTGGGTTCAGTAAAACACATTACCAAGGATTCATGAGACCTCTTAAAGAACATGACCTGTGATACATACAGTAATACATTATACTTAGTTACTGATGTTGTGGAATTGTTTCCCAGCATTCCACACAATATAGGTATGGAATGGTTTCAGAAAGTATTAACTGAAGTTAAATATTTGGATGCTAACACCATCAACTTGATCAGTGAATTTTTGGAAATTACCTTAAAAAACAACTATATGTTCTTTAATGGTGAGTACTACAAGCAGGAGAGTGGTGTGGCTATGGGGGCAGCATGCACACCCCCCACCATATGCCATTATACTATTGGGAGAAAAGGTACAATGTTAAGTTGTCAATCTCGCCTTAATTCTTGCTGGATGGGTTCAGAGCCGACCCTCGGCTCCGACTCGGCCTATACTAAAGCTCGAGAGCTATTTATACCGGTTCGAGGCTACCCTATATCTCACAATGCTAGGCGCTAACTACCCAGATCTCGTTTGCCGCTTACAGCTGCGAGGTGTGTTTATTACCGGCTCTGCAGGTTAGATTTTATAATTCTTGAATTTCTCCCTTTTTGGTCAGATTTTCAGTTAGTTTTTTGTTAGCGACCATCCCCTTAGCTTCCCTTCATAGCTAATCTCCCTTCCGGTCCTCTTTTAATCCCTTAATCCTACCCCTTCTTTGTTTAGAAGGTTAGGCCTTTGGGCCTAGTCCACTTTCTTTAAATTGTCAGTTTAAATTGTGTGTGACTGACTTAGCTCGGGCTAAAGGGTGTCTGTGTGTGTGTGTGTGTGTGTGTGTGTGTGTGTGTGTGTGTGTGTGTGTGTGTGTGTGTGTGTGTGTGTGTGTGTATATTTTTTGTACCTTTTAGGATGTCTAAAGACACCAGGGTCTCAGGCTTCAAGAAGTGTGACTCGTGCTGTCAGAAAATGTTGCTGACAGACGGTCACACTTCTTGTGTTTATTGCCTGGGCCCTCTGCACCTGCAGGACTCTTGTTCTGTCTGTCATGCGTTCAGTCCAAGAGTCCTGCAGGAACGCAGAAATAAGTTAATTTTGAGGGGCTTATTAAAGCCTGAAGGTTTCCCGACCAAGTCATCGTCAGGGAAGCCTCCGAAGCCATCCAAGCCGTCGGCTCCGTGTTCAGAGCCTTCGACTGGTGGTGCTCTGACTGCTGCTACATCGGCTCCGGCTGGAGCCGATGTTTCCAAGACACAGTCTTCCTCATTGGCTGGTGGTGCTCTGACTGCTGCTACATCGGCTCCGTCTGGAGCCGATGTTTCCAAGACACAGTCTTCCTCATCGGCTCCGGCTGGAGTCGACGTTTCTCAAATTCAGTCTTCTACATCGGCTTGAGCCGGAGCCGATGATTCTGGGACTCAATCGGCGCCAATAGTGGTGTCGGCACCATCTGCTAGCCGTAAACGGTCCAGGTCTCCGTCCTTGGAATCTGTTCACTAGGCTCCGAGGTCTCCCTTACTCTCGGAGCGGAGCCATCGAACCCATTCCTCTAGGTCATCCTGGCTCTCGGACCATGACCTCGAGAGGGTGGTTACTAGACTTCTTAAGTCTCAGGCACTAGCCCAGATGCTCCATAGCCCTTCTCAACAGACAGTGGCTATTCCCACCCCATCTTCGATTCCTCCTCCGACTTTTCCCCTGAGTTCTGAGTCAGAGCTTGTGGGAGCCGTGGCCGTCGGCACGTCGGAGCAGATACCTCACCTTTCGGCTCCGTTGTCGGCTCTGGTCTCTTCCATGGTCCCATCCTTGGAGGGATCCGGGTGCATGGACTTCCTCGTCGGCTCCAAGGGGGCGAGTGGCATCGGACCCTTGTATGACCCTGTTCTCCCTCTCGGAGCTTCGGCGCTGGTAAGTTTGGCCCCGACATCGGCTTCGGAGCCGTCCCTCTCGGTGGCGGGAGGGGTCTTTATCTCTTCGGAGCGGGGACCTTCTACCCTGCCTGATAGGGGCGCCTTTGAAGTCATGAGGAGCGTGCTGGCCCCTGTGCTTGCTCCATGGTCGGCTCCCTCAGCTCCTCCCTCTGTAGTGCCTGCTGCAGTTTCTACCCACCCTCTCATTCCTGACCGTAGAGATCCAGCGCCTCAGGTTTCCCCATTGGGAATATCCTCCTCTTCCGAGGTTTCCCCTGATCCGTCAGGGGAACCCCCTCGGAAGAGGAAATGTAAGAGGAAGCATGTGGACTCCCCTGAGTCCATTACATCGGATACCGACTTGGATGAGTCGTAAGGGTCCCCACGGTCCCCCTCTGAGGATGTCTCCTTTTCAGACATCCTTGAGATCCTGAAGCAGAGGGGGAACTGGTCTACCCTTAATCCTTCCAAGGACGAGTCGGTTTACCTAGAGGCATTTGGCTCTTGCCCTTTCACCTCCTGGGTGTCTCCGCCCTTTGACCCCCTCATGGAAGTGGTGGCGCGGAAGGCGTGGACAGCCCCTGATACGATGGAACCTACCCCACGGAGGCCTTCAAAATTCATAACAGCCCCTTCGGACAAACAGTTTTTAGCCAAGGGTGTCCCGGTTGACGCCATGGTGATAGCTGCGGCCACTAAGAAGGAACTGGCTGATCCTTCAGTACCTGTCCATCCTCCTAACAAGGAGTCTAGGACTATGGATAGGTACGGCAAGCGGATGTTTTCTTCAGCAACCTTTGTCATCAGCGATTGAATTATCTGTGCCACTTCACCCGCCTTCAAAGAGACATGCTCAAAGAAGTGGGTGAGGTCTTACAGGATCCAACAGCTGCGGGGTCTCAGGACAAAATAAACTCCCAGCTGGCAACCCTGAATTCCATTGTCAACTCCTCCATGCGGCTTATTTCCTATGCGGCCGATGGGGCGAGTAGGGCTGCAGGCACAGGTGTGACCTTACGGCGTCATGCCTGGATGCGGCTTTGTAACTTTGCAGACCCCTTTAAGGCGTCCTTCACTAACTCCCCCTTTGACGGCCCAGCTTTGTTTGGACCTCAAGTGAAGGATACTTTGACCCGATGCGAGCAAGAAGGCAAGACTCTCTCTGCCGTGGGAGTCCGTTTTTCCACCCCGTCTAGACCATACCCTAAGGGTCAGAAGGGTGGGAAAATGTGGTTCTGTAAACCATAAGAGGTCACGCCTGACGCAATAGGTCAGTTCCCCTCTAGAGGCAGGGGGGGAACAATAACAGATGCCGCCCTAGGGGCAGAGGAGGTCTGCAAAATCAGGGTAGCAGAGAGTCTCTTTCTGACAAACCCTTCTAGCATCCCTGAGAAGCTTCCTGACTGTCCGCCTTCGGAGGCAGTCGGGGGAAGGTTATCACTGTACCCAGAAGCCTGGCTTTCACTCACCCAAGACAAATGGGTACAGTCAATTATATCTGAGGGTTACAAAATTCCTTTTATCCACACCCCAACTCAGCCAAAAGGACCCCTCCCAGTCGTTCCACCCAGTCTAAGGGAACAAGCAGTACTAGAAATATCAAAACTGCTAACAAAAAGAGCCATCCTGTCAGTCCCAGCAGACCAACAAGGATCCGGAATCTACTCCAAGTTCTTTTTGGTACCAAAAAAGACAGGGGACTGGAGACCAATATTGGATCTCAGCAGACTAAACAAGTCTGTAAGAAGAACGAAGTTCCGGATGGTCACTCTACAGTCCATTCTACCCTTTCTGGGTCAGGACGATTGGATGTGCTCAGTAGACCTTCAGGATGCGTACTACCACATCAAGATGCACAGGCACTCCAGGAGGTTTCTCCACTTCCGGCTGGGAGCCAGTCACTATCAGTTCCGAGCCCTGCCCTTTGGTCTCACTACAGCCCCCCCGAGTGTTCACCAAATGCATGGCAGTGGTTACGGCTCATCTGAGGCATCAAGGATTCCAGGTGCTTCCATACCTAGACGACTGGCTCCTCCCTGCCACCACCAGGCGTCAGCTTCTCCTCTCCAGAGATTACACCATTCATACTTGCAAAGGGCTAGGTATCTCCATAAATTTCGAAAAGTCTGCCTTGTCGCCTTGTCAGTCTATTACCTTCATAGGCGCCATCTTGGACACAGTCCGGCTCTCCGCAAAACTAACCAAGCAAAGAGTTCTAGATATTCGCAGGCATGTTCACATCCTTCTTCAGAACAACAAAATTCAGGCCAGGTTTGTCCTGAAGGTATTAGGTCTCATGGCGGCAGCCATTACACTACTTCCCCTAGCTCGCTTTCATATGCGGATCCTTCAGTGGATGCTTTTTTCCCAGTGGTCCTTTCAACACCTTCCAATGTCACACAACATTTTAATAACCCTGTCTTGCAAGAAACACCTTTCTTTGTGGATGGTCTCCCCTCAAATCCTTCAGGGCAGACCATTTGTTCCTTCTCCCCCAGTCGCCACAGTGACAACGGATGCCTCCCTGATTGGGTGGGGGTGGGCCATTTTCAGGGCAGGACGGTCCAGGGCACATGGCAACCTTTCGAGTGCCACCTGCACATAAATGTCTTGGAGATGAGAACAGTGCTTTTTAGCGTTGCAAGCCCTTCAGGACTCTCTTCCCATCGGGACTATTGCAGTTCAGATGGACAATATGTCCGTAGTGTGGTACATCAACAAGCAGGGCGGAACCAAGTCCTATCCCTTATGTCTAGAGGCACTCAGACTTTGGCAGTGGGCGATCTCCTCTCAGCGGTTTCTGATAGCAACGCACATTCCCGGGAAGTCCAACATCATAGCGGACAGGTTGAGCAGAGCCATTCTCATGCCACACGAGTGGTCTCTCAAACAAGCAGTAGTGGACGAAATTTTTCAGAAATGGGGTCGACCTTGCTGCGATCTTTTTGCAACACCTCAAAACAGCAAGCGCCTCGACTTCTTCACTCTCTTCCCTCTTCCCGGCCACCTTCCCCAGAGACGCTCTAGTCCAGGATTGGCCCCGGGGACTTCTGTATGCCTTTCCCTCCTTTCCATTAATCACTCAATTGATTCAGAGAGCTACCGCCGTGAGAGCCACCATGATCCTCTTTGCTCCTTACTGGCCTTGACAGATATGGTTTCCGTTCCAGCATCGTTACCTCTTGGGGCAGCTGTGGCATCTGGACCCAGTGCCAGATCTCTTTACCCATCAGTCGGGAGAGCTGCACCACTCCCTCCAATCTCTAAACCTCACAGCTTGGTTGCTCCAATTCCAACCCTAGCCAGGCTTCCCCTTATTTCCCATTCTGTGCGTGACATACTTATAGCTTCCCTAAAGTCATCTACCAGAAGGATTTATGCCAGCAAGTGGAAGCATTTTTCCTTCTGGGCAGGAGCTATCCTTACTGGTAGCTATAGGTCTAGGTGATTTACGAGTGAGGTTTCCTTTTCTCCTTATTTTGGAGATCAGAACTTCTATGTTTTTTTCATCTATCAAACAAGATCTGGGTAGTTAGTGCCTAGCATTGTGGGATATAAATAGCTCTCGAGCTTTAGTATAGGCCGAGTCGGAGCCGAGGGTCGGCTCTGAACCCATC
Source organism: Protopterus annectens (assembly GCF_019279795.1). Taxonomy (NCBI): domain Eukaryota; kingdom Metazoa; phylum Chordata; order Ceratodontiformes; family Protopteridae; genus Protopterus; species Protopterus annectens. The sequence goes on from NC_056726.1 coordinate 1,983,582,612, forward strand.
CAGCAAGAAAGAAGGCGAGAAGAAGACAACTAACATGGAACGTTATGGTAGGTACATAACTTCTCATTATGAGCACTAATTGGTCTAGGTATATATTTTACTATACTAGATTTCTTGATGATATTTGTATTCTCTGGCAGGGGTCTTTAGATGAATTGACTGCCTTTCTAACTTACATTAACCACACAACCACCTTCTTGAGATTTACTCACACAGTTTCTTTAAATGAAATAAATTATTTGGATGTGACATTATACAAAGATTTAACAAACAATTGATGTTAAGTTGTCTATCTCGCCTTCATTCTTGCTGGATGGGTTCGGAGCCAACCTCGGCTCCGACTCGGCCACTCTAAAAGCTCGAGAGTTGGTTCCACCGGCTCGAGGCTCCCCTTATATCCCACAATGCTAGGCGAGAGTTACCCCAGAACTCGTTTGCCGCTACAGCTTCGAGGTTGGTTGCTTCTACCGGTTCCTGGTGAGTGTTAGCTTTTTATACTAAAAAGTTATTCTTTTTTTCCCCTTTTAACCTTAATTCTTCACAATTTAGTGTAGGATATAGTTATTTATCCCCGACCCTATTTTTCCCCGTTTTCTTATTAAAAGAACCGCTGGTTCTTCCCTTGGGCCTTTGGCCTTCCCTTCCCTAGGGTGTGTTTGTGTAGTTACTTTAACTTTTTTGTGCTTAATTTCTACTATTTTTACTAAAATTGTTAATTATTTTAGTATTAATAATTTTTCTGACAGGGTATAACTGTGTGTCTGGTGTGTGTTAGTGTACACCTGTCAGTTAGGATAATGTCAAAGGAAGCAAAGGTCTCTTGATTCAAGAAGTGTGATGCGTGCTGTCAGAAAATGTCTCTGACAGACGCTCACACTTCTTGTGTCTACTGTCTGGGGTTTGCACCTGCAGGACTCCTGTGCTGTGTGCCATGGCTTCAGCCCCAGGGTCCTGCAGGAGAGAAAGAACAAGTTAATTTTGAGAGGCTTGTTAAAACCAGAGGATTCCCTGTCAGTTTCAACAGGGAAGCCCTCTAAGGCATCGAGGTCTCGGCTCCGGCTTCTGAGCCGAGACCTCAGGTTGTTCAACCTTTGCCTTTATCGGCTCCGGCTGGAGCCGATAAGACTCAGTCCACAGTTTCTGTGGCTTCCTCGGCTCCGGCCGGAGCCGAGGTTATCGAGGTACCCGTGTCGGCTCCGACAAGATCTTCGGAGCCGACAACCAGAAAGAGGTCTAGGTCACCTTCTCTTGGCTCCGTTCATTCGGCTCCAGGATCTCCCCTGCTGTCTGAACGGAGCCAAAGGTCTCATTCCTCTAGGTCATCGAGGCTTTCCGATCATGACCTTCAGAGGGTGGTGAGTCGACTACTTAAGTCCGAGGCACTAGCCCAGATGCTTCAGAGCCCGACTCATCAGTCGGTGCCTGCCCGGTCCATCAACTCTTTCCTCCTTCGACTCTTTTGAGTTCGGAGCCGGGTCGTGTCGGAACCGAGACTGTGGTCACTTCGGAGCCGAGACAATTGTCTTCGGCCCGCCGCCGGCTCCGTTTTCTTCCGTGGAGGAATCTCGGCGCCGACTTCCTCGGCTCGAGGGGTGAGTGGCATCGGACCCTTGTCCGACCCTCTCCTCTCGGTGCTTCGCGCTGGTGAGTTCGGCTCCGACATCGGCCTCGGAGCCATCACTGTCGGTGCCGAGGGGGGTCCTTAGCTCCTCGGAGCGGGGACCTCTGGCTCTGCCTGACAGGGGTGCTTTCGAGGTCATGCGGAGTGTGTTAGAGTCTGGCTCTACTCCACAGTCGGCTCCGTCAGCCCCTCCCTCTATGCTGCCTCAGGGTAAGTCGACTCACTCCCTCATTCCGGACCGCAGAGAGCCAGCTCCTCAGGAGCCCACTTTGGGGATTTCATCCTCTTCCGAGGCCTCTCCTGATTTGGCAGAAGAGCCCCCTCGGAAGAGGAAGTGCAAGAGGAAGCACATTGACTCACCTGAGTCTATCACGTCGGACACAGATCTGGATGATTCTGAGGGTTCCCCCCGTTCCCCTTCTGAAGATGTCTCATTTGCAGACATTCTGGAGATCCTTAAACAGAGGGGAAATTGGCCAGCCCTCAACCCTTCGGAGGACGAATCTGTGTATCTTGAGGCGTTTGGCTCTCGTCCTTCCACCTCCTGGGTGTCCCCCCCCCTTCGACCCCTTCATGCAAGTGGTTGCTAAGAAGGCATGGACGGCTCCTGATTCAGTGGACCCCACTCCCAGGAGACCCTCCAAATTCATCACAGCTCCATCAGACAAGCAATTTTTATCAAAAGGAGTTTCTGTGGATGCTATGGTGGTAGCTGCCGCCACAAAGAAGGAACTGGCTGATCCTTCAGTGCCTGTCCATCCACCTAACAAGGAATCTAGGTCCATGGATAGGTACGGGAAGCGGATGTTCTCCTCAGCGACTTTTACCATGCGTTCGCTGAATTACCTGTGCCATTTCACTGCCTTCAAAGGGACTTGGTCAAGGAAGCGAGTGAAATGTTGAAGGACCCTACAGCTGCGGGTTTCCAAGAGAAAATGAACACGCAGCTGGCTATCCTTAATTCCATTTCCAACTCCTCCATGTGCCTCCTCTCTTATGCGGCCGATGGAGCGAGCAGAGCCAAGAGGAACAGGGGTAGCCTTACGTAGGCACGCCTGGATGCGGCTATGCAACTTTATGGAACCTTTCAAGACGTCTTTCACGAACTCCCTTTTGATGGATCATCTCTTTTGGTCCTCAAGTGAAAGAAACCCTGACTAGGTGCGAGACTGATGGCAAGACCCTTTCTGCCGCCGGAGTCCGTTTTGACTCCTTCTAGGCCTTACCCCAAAGGCCAGAAGGGTGGAAAGATGTGGTTCCGTAAACAGTCTCAAGGGACTTCGCCTGACGCACAGGGTCGTTTTCCTACCAGAGGCAGAGGTGGGAATAACAATGGTAGACGCCGCCCTAGGGGCAGGGGGTCCGCAGAACCAGGGCAATCGGGAAGCCTTTCCTGACAAGCCCTTTCAGCATCCCTGAGGTGTTGCCCGACTGCCCATCTTCGGAGGCAGTCGGGGGAAGATTGTCACTGTACCCAGAAGCCTGGCTATCCCTGACTCAAGACAAATGGGTACAGTCCATCATTTCAAGGTTATTCTATCCCCTTTCTTCGTTTTCCAAATCAGTCAAAAATCCCTCCCAGATGTTCCACCCTCAAAGGGATATAGCAGCTTTGGAAATTTCAAAACTGCTTGCAAAAGAGCTATTCAGCCAGTGTCAGCAGACCAACAAGGATCCGGAATCTACTCAAGGTTCTTTTTAGTTCCAAAGAAAACAGGGGACTGGAGACCAATTTTGGATCTCAGTATCTTGAACAGATCAGTCAAGAAAACAAGATTTCGGATGGTCACGCTGCAATCCATTCTTCCCCTATTGGGAAAAGGAAACTGGATGTGCTCTATAGACCTTCAGGACGCGTACTATCACATAAAATGAACAGACGCTCCAGAAGATTCCTCCGCTTCAGGCTGGGAACCAGTCATTTTCAATTCAGGGCCCTGCCCTTTGGTCTCACCACTGCCCCGGTGTTTACCAAATGCATGGCAGTGGTAGCTTCTCACCTGAGACGACAAGGATTCCAGGTGTTTCCATATTTGGACGACTGGCTTCTCACAGCTCCCACCAAGCATCTCCTTCTAATGGCCAGAGATTATACTTTTCGCTTGTCAAAAACTGGGTATTTCAATAAATTGCGAAAAGTCTGTTTTGTCGCCTTGTCGCACTATTACCTACATAGGCAAATTTAGATACTATAAACATGTCTGCAACACTAACGAACCAAAGGATATCAGACATTCAAAATTGGTGTCACTTCTTCTCAACAACAACAGAGCCAAAGCCAGGTTAGTTCTAAAGGTGTTGGGAATCATGGCAGCGGCCATACCTCTCCTCCCATTGGCCAGATACCACATGCGGATCCTTCAGTGGATGCTCTTTCTCAATGGTCATACCAGGAACTTCCAATGTCTCACACCATTATGATCACGCAAGCGTGCAAAAGCATCTCATGTGGTGGATGTCTTCCCCCCAGCTCCTGTTGGGGAGACCATTTGTTCCACCTCCTCCGGTTGCTACTCTGACAACGGATGCCTCCCTGATCGGGTGGGGGGGCATTATCAGGGCAGGACAGTCCAGGGCACATGGCAACCAAACGAATGCCACTTGCACATAAATGTTCTGGAGATGAGAGCAGTGCTTTTAGCGTTGCAAGCCCTTCAAGACTCTCTTCCCTTGGGAACGATTGCAATCCAGACAGACAATATGTCTGTAGTGTGGTACATCAACAAACAAGGCGGAACCAGATCATACCCCTGTGTCGAGAAGCACTCAGACTGTGGCAATGGGCGATTTCTTCTCAGCGTTTTCTGATAGCAACGCACATCCCGGAAGTCCAATCACATTGCGGACAAGTTGAGCAGAGCTATTCTCATGCCTCACGAGTGGTCTCTGAAAGACTCTGTAGTGAGAGAGATATTTCTCAAGTGGGGTCAGCCTTGCTGCGATCTTTTGCTACTCCCCAAAACAGCAAGTGCAGAGAATACTTCACTCTATTCCCTTTACCAGGCCAACCCAGCAGGGACGCGCTTAGTCCAAGTTTGGCCCCGGGACTTCTGTATGCATTTCCTCCTTTCCCACTGATCTCTCAAGTAATACAGAAAGCTATCGCTCAGAAGGCCTCATTGATCCTCATTGCTCCTTACTGGCCTCGACAAGTGTGGTTCCCCTTTCTACATCGATTTCTTTTGAGCGACCGTGGAATCTGGACCTAGTTCCAGATCTTTTGACCCATCAGTCGGGTCAGTTTCATCGCTCCCTCTCTGAACCTCACTGCTTGGTTCCTCCAGTTCCAACCGTAGCCAGGCTTCCTCAATTATCTCACTCTGTTAGAGATATATTGATAGCTTCCCATAAATCTTCCACTCGAAAGATTTATTTGAGTAAGTGGAAACGCTTCTCATATTGGGCACAAGGAAAGGACATAGATCCTTTCACCGCTTCCATCCAACTAGTCCTTGATTTTCTAGCTGAACTCTTCCATGCAGGTTCATCTCCATCTACTCTTAAGGTTCAATTGGCAGCTATTTCTAATTTCCATGTGGGTATTTCTGAATCTGCCCTAATGTCCCACAAACTCTGCAAAGCCTTTTTGAAAGGAGTTTTTCTTCTCAGACCTCCTGTAAGAAATCCTCCTTCTCCTTGGGACCTAAATTTAGTTCTTGCTTCTTTGATTCTTTCCCCTTTCGAACCTGCAGCTTCATGTTCCTTGAAGTTGTTATCATGGAAAACTCTTTTTCTGGTGGCTATCACATCAGCTAGAAGAATTTCAGAACTTCAAGCACTCAGTTGTCGTTCTCCTTATCTTGCGTTCCATAAGGACAGAGTTTCCTTACGAACTAACCCGTCCTTTTTGCCTAAGGTGGTTTCAACATCAAATCTAAACCAATGCATTGACCTCCCTGTCTTTTTCCCAGAGTATTCAAATAGGTCTGAACAAAAATTACACTGCCTGGATGTTCATCGTCAATTAAGGTACTACTTGGACAGGACGAAACTATTCAGAAAATCTGATCAGCTGTTTGTCTCCTATGCGGAAAGCAGAAAGGGACTTCCAGTTTCAAAGGTATCATTATCCAGATGGCTAACATCTCTGATTACCCTTGTTTATGAGATTAGACACCAAAACTGCCTAATAAACCTAAAGCCCATTCCACCAGAGCTTTGGCTACTTCTCTAGCCTTCCAAGACAGACTGCCTATTGACACCATTTGTGCAGCTGCTACTTGGGCTACTCCTCACACTTTTATTTCCCATTATAAGTTGGATTTAGCTTCTAGGCATAGAGCTAATTTTGGTTCCACTGTTCTCAGGAGTCTGTTCCGTTAGGCCACCCGGGACAAGGTGCTAGGACGCTGTCCCATCCAGCAAGAATGAAGGCGAGATAGACAACTTAACATACAGAAGTTATGTTCTTACCATAACGCTCCATGTTAGTTGTCTTCTTCGCCTTCTTCTTGCGCCCCACCCTCCTTCCCCTGGCCTGGACAGACCTAGAGGAGTTGTGATCGTGACCTCTCTTTCTACCACCTCTTTCTTAGTCATATGCTATTATGCATATTTCTTGTTTCAGGATATAGGTCACCCTTTTCTTCCTGCTGTTAGAGGTGGATTCTGTTTCACAGTTATACTGTTATTGATATAAGCTGGGTTAGCTTACAAACGAGATCTGAGGTAACTCTCGCCTAGCATTGTGGGATATAAGGGGAGCCTCGAGCCGGTGGAACCAACTCTCGAGCTTTTAGAGTGGCCGAGTCGGAGCCGAGGTCGGCTCCGAACCCATCCAGCAAGAAGAAGGCGAGAAGAAGACAACTAACATGGAACGTTATGGTAAGAACATAACTTCTGTTTTCCAGTCTAGAATATTCAGGAAACGTACAATGTTCTGTAGTCTTATCTCACCTTCATTCTTACTCTTGGGATCGGAGCTGAACCTCGGCTCCGACTTGGCCATACTGTAGCTCAAAAACTTCTTTTTGGCTCATGGCTAGGAGGTAGCCCATCATGCATCACTACTATTCCCCAAATCTTGTTTGCCGCTTGTTTATCTCAGACATGATTCTTCTTGGCCGTGGCTTAGTGATATTTGTCGATAATTTTTCTTGTCATTGTTGGATAATATTATATTGTCGTGCTAGTTTTGTGTGTTTATTGCAGTCTTTGTTTCGGACTATTTGCTGCTTATTTCTCTCTGTATTTGTTGTATGTTGTTTGGCCGTTCTTCCATTGGCCTTTTTGGTATCCCTGCATCGCTAATCTCCTGTGCGGTTGCTTTCCTCTTTGGGCTAGGCCCATTTTAGTTAGAGGACCTAGTCCTTGTTCTGTTGTTTGTCTCCCGTTGGGCTACGCCCATTTAAATTAGAGGACCTAGTCCTCAGTTGTGTTTTCCATTTCTCCCTGGGCTAGGCCCATTTAAATTAGAGGACATAGTCCTCCGTTTATCCTTTTTTCTGTTCAGATTGTTGTGTGCTGTTTTGTGTATTGTGGTTTTTGCATTATGTCAAAAGAATGTAAGGATCATAAGCCTTCAGGCTTCAAAAAGTGTACGAAGTGTGCCTAGAAGATGTCCTTGACTGATGGGCACAATTTGTGTGCTTACTGTTTGGGGGCTATTCACCTCCAAGAGTCTTGCCTGTTTTGCCATGCATTCAGTCCTCGTGTTCTTCAGGAGAGGAAGAACAAACTGATATTGAAGGAACTATTAAAAGATTCCTTTCAGGAGGAATTGACATCCTCATCGTCCAGTTCTAAATCTTCTTCCTCCTCCAAAAAAGACAGACCTAAAACTACAAAAAGGCAGTCTCCCATCCATTCATTTTCGTCGGAGCCGCCAGACAAAATTGCTAAAGTGGCTACACCCTCATCAGCTCCACTGATTTTGGTGTCGACAGAGGTTAGCTTAGTGGCTCCATCAGTCCCGGCTCCCGGAACATCGGAGCCGATAACTGACACTATTTCTCGGAGCCAGCCATCTGAACTTTGACCGGTTTCCTCGACTCTTAGTTCGCCTATATTCCAGAGATCTAGATCCCCCACTTTATCTTCAGGGTCCTCTAGGAGCCTTTCTGAAGTGGACGTCAAGAGAGTGGTGCATAGACTGCTTCAGACTTCGGCACTGGTAAATTTGCTTTTGGCTCCATCCCAGTCGGCTCCGGAGCACAATGTGCCCTCACACCCGATCGATGTTCCTCCTCCGAGCCTCTCTGAGCCTTCAGAGTCAGATTTGTCGGTGAAAGGTTGTGGATAGGTTGGTTCCAGCTACCTCAGTTGGTCTCTCGGTTCCGATATCCGCTCCGACCTTTCAGTGCCATCCGCAGATTCTTGGGTTCTCAGCTCTCCGGTTAGGCCCGAGGGGGGCGCTTCGAATCGTACTTCTTCAGTTTCGAGCCTACCTCTCAGTGCTTCAGCCCGGGTGAGCTTGTACCCCACATCAGCCTCGGAGCCCATCTCCTCAGTACCGAGGGCTTTCTCTGCATCTTCGGAGAGGAGGGCATCCTCAGAGCCGGGAGTATTGGCCTTTGAGGTGATGAGGAGTATGCTGTCCAGGTCTTCAGCTCCAACCAGAGGTACCAACACTCTTCCCCCTAAGTTGCCGACTTCAGTCTTAGCTCCCTCTCTCTCCCAACACAGCAAAGACCCGCAGCCTCAGGATACCTCCATGAGTGGTCCCCAGTCTTCCGAGGTCTCCCCAGAATGCCTGTCTGGGGAACCACCTAGGAAGAAAACTTGTAAGAGGAAACATGTTGACTCCCCTGATGAGTCTATTACATCAGTCATTGACCTCGAGGAGTCAGAAGGGTCTCCCAAGTCGTCCTCTGATGATATCTCATTCGCAGATATCCTTGAGATCCTTAAACAGAGAGGCGGCTGGCCCACCACATCCCCTTCTGATGAGGAGTCAGTGTACCTGAAGGCTTTCAGGTCTCAACCCTCCACCTCCTGGGTGTCTCCTCCTTTCGACGAGCTATTGGATTTAGTAAGTCGAAAGGTGTAGGAATCTCCTGATTCTGTGGAACTGGTTCCTAGAAGACCAAATAAATTTTTGTCAGCACCCCAGGGCAAGGACTTTCTTACTAAGGGTGTACCAGTAGATGCCATGGTGGTGGCAGCAGCCACCAAGAAGGAACTTGCCGAAACTTCCTCCACTGTTCATCCACCAAACAAGGAGTCTCGAACGATGGATAGGTATGGGAAACGTGTCCTTTCTTCAGCGGCTTTTACACTTCGATCGCTGAACTACCTGTCCCATTTCACAAGGCTCCAGAGAGATCTCCTAAAAGACCTGGGAGATGCTCTAAAGGATAACGTATCTGATGCAGTATCTCAGAAGGTCAACGCACAGATGCCTACCCTTAATTCTATTGTGAACTCCTCCATGAGGCTGATTTCGTATACAGCGGATGGAGCGCAGGTTCAGGAGTCTCTCTCAGAAGACACTCCTGGACGCGTTTGTGTAATTTTACGGAGGCCTTTAAGTCTACATTCACCAACGTCCCATTTGACTGATCCTCATTGTTCGGAACCAAGGTAAAGGACACATTCACCGGGTGCGAGCAAGAAGGAAAAACCCTGTCTGCCATGGGAGTCCATTTTTCCATCCCTTCTAGACCCTATCCCAAAGGGCAGAAGGGCGGCAAAATGTGGTTCCGAAAATCGCAGAGGTTTTTTCAGGATGCACAAGATGATTCCTTCTCCAGAGGCAGAGGAGGAGGAAATAATGGTAGATGCTGCCCTAGAGGTAGAGGAGGCCTGCAGAACCAGGGAGACCATGATTCCTTTCGTGGTCGTCCCTATCAGTGCTCCTGAAAGGAGGCCCGTCTGTGCATCTCTGGAGCCAGTCAGGGGTCGTATTTCTTTATACTCAGAAGCCTGGGACGACATTACTCAAGACAAGTGGGTATTAAAGATCATTACCAGAGGTTACCATATTTCCTTCTGCCCCCCCCCCCCCCGCTTCAGACCAGATGAATCCCAGATGTGCCACCCAATCACAGGGATTCAGAAACTGTAGAAATCCAAAGGTTGCTTGTGAAGAGAGTCATCCAACCCGTCCCCGCAGACCAAGAAGGATTAGGGACTTACTCCAGATTCTTTTTGGTGCCAAAAAGTACAGGGGACATGAGACCCATTTTGGATCTCAGCAAATTGAACGAATCTGTACAGAAGTCCAAGTTCCGAATGGTCACTTTGCAGTCGATACGCCCGTTGTTAGGGAAAGACATTTGGATGTTCACCATAGATCTCCAAGATGCTTTCTACCACATCAAAATGGACAGGGCATCGAGGAGTCACTTACGCTTCCGGCTGGGAGCCAGTCATTATCAGTTCTTCGCCCTGCCCTTTGGTTTCACCACAGCCCCCAGGGTGTTCACAAAATGTATGGCAGTGGTTACGGCTCACTTGAGCCGTCAGGGATTCCAAGTGTTTCCATATCTAGACGACTGGCTCCTGACTGCCACCACCAGGCATCTACTGTTACAGGCCAGGGACGCTACCATTTCAACTTGCCTGCAGTTCGGAATTACAGTAAACTGACAAAAATCTGCATTGTCGCCCTCTCAGCATGTGAATTTTATTGGTACCGAAATAGACACCATCTCAATTAGGGCTTACCTTACCGTGGGAAGAATTCAGTGTCTAAGACAGCAAGTCCTGAAGTTACTTCTTCTAAGAAAAGTCAAAGCAAAGGTGGTGCTCAAGCTATTAGGGACCATAGCTTCCACAGTAACACTAGTTCCATTAGCCAGACTGCACATGAGGGTCCTGCAGTGGTTACTTTTTGCCCAGTGATCACTGCAGTACCTTCCTCTGTCTCACCCCATCCTGATAACAAATTTGTGCAAACAGGATCTTCGTTGGTGGACCCAGACCAGCAATCTAAGCACAGGCTGACCATTTGCTCCTCCCCCCAGTTGCCACTGTGACCACGGGCGCCTCCCAGATAGGGTGGGGTGGGGGCATTATCTAGGGAGAACAGTCCAAGGCACGTGGCAAGATCACGAGGCTCATTTGCATATCAACATCTTGGAGATGAGAGCAGTGCTTCTAGCATTGCAAGCACTTCACAACTTTCTCCCTCTAGGGATGATTGCAATCCACTAAGACAGCATGTCAGTGGTATGGCACCTAAACAAAGAAGGAGGAACCAAATCTTCTGCAGAGAAGCCATATGAGTATGGGGGTGGGTGTTGTCTTCCCATTGCTTTCTGATAGCAATGCATATCCCGGGGAAATCCAACGTCTTAGCCGACAGGTTCAGCAGGGCTATTCTGATGCCTTACGAGTTGTCTCTGAACACATACATTGTGGAACAAATTTTTCGCAAATGGGGTCAGCCTTGCTTCGATCTCTTTGCCACCCATCTCAATGCCAAATGCAGCAGCTACTTTACCCTTATTCCCCTGGAAGGGGAAGCACCAAGAGACGCACAATTGGCCCTCAGGACTTCTCTATGCTTTCCCTCCCTTCCCCCTCATATTAAAAGGTAATTCAGAAAGCAATATCCTCGGGAAGCAGAATGATCCTAATTGCTCCTTACTGGCCTCAGCAGAGTTATTTTCCCTTCCTCAGACCTCATCTAAAGGACGAACTGTGGACTTTGGATCCAGTGCCAGATTTACAGACACGCATGTCAGGGGTATTCCATCCCTCTGTCCACACCCTCAACTTGACAATTTGGCTGCTCCAGTTCCATCCCTAGTCAGGCTTTATGACTTTTCTCCCGAGGTTGTACACCTCCTGTCATCTTCTCACAAACCTTCTACTAGGAAAATTTATACCAGTAAATGGAAGAGATTCTCCTTTTGGGCCCATGAGAGAAACCTTGATCCTTACACAGCTCCCATTTCTGCCATTTTAGACTTCCTCTCACAGTTATTCAACCAAGGCTCAGCAGCGGCAACTATCAAAGTCCAGTTGGCAGCCATTTCCACCTTTCATGTTGCTAATGAACCTAATCTTATGGCTCGTAGGCTTTGTAGAGCCTTCCTTAAAGTGACCACTTTGCTAAGACCCCCAGTCATGGATCCCGTGGCTCCATGGGATTTGAACATTGGTCTCCATAAACTTACGTCAAGTCCTTTCAACCTTCAGCAACATGTGACCTCAAGTTTCTAACTTGGAAAAATATATTTTTACTGCTATCACTTCTGCAAGGAGGGTCCATGAACCCCGGGGATCATGTCAGTCACCCTGCTAGACAGGGGTCCAGGGAAGTGAATAGTGTGGGAAGAAATAGCCATGGAATTGTTATGGCTAGGCTTGTATAGGCCCTAGGGCTTATAGCCTAGTATCAACCTATGAACTGCAAGCTCTTTCCATTAAGCCCCCTTATTTGGTGTTTCATAAAGAAAGGGTCTCTTTGCGGACGAACCCTTCCTTTATTCCTAAGGTTTCTTCTCAAGCCAACAATAATCATTTTATTGAATTGCCTGTGTTCTTCCTTAAGTTTTCTAACAAGGCAGAATACAAATTCCACCAATTGGATATGCATAGACAATTGTGTTTTTATCTGGACAGAACTAAAGGTTTTAGAAGGTCAGATCAGTTGTTTGTCTCCTTTTCAGACTCTAGGAGGGGCCTTTCAGTTTCTAAAGTCACACTATCTCACTGGATTTCCAGTTGCATTTCATTTATCTATTCCTCCTGTGGTAAAGATCTTCCTTTCAAGGTGAAAGCTCAATGTTAAGTTGTCAATCTCGCCTTCATTCTTGCTGGATGGGTTCGGAGCCGATCCTCGGCTCCGACTCGGCACTTGCTAAGCTCGAGAGCTAATTCTACCAGCTCGAGGCAACCCTATATCCCATGATGCAAGGTGGAGATTACTCAGATCTCGTTTGCCGCTTCGCTAACGAGGTGCCTTCTTTTACCAGCTCTTGGTAAGTGAACTTTTCAGAGACTTTTCGTCTACCCCCCTTTAACTTTATATATATATATATATTATATTTTTGTTAATTATCGACTCACCTTAGCCCTATTCCCATCAGTGTTCCCTTCTTTTTGACTAAATATTCCCTTGTCCGTAGTCAGGCCTTAGGCCTTCCCCTCCCTAAATTTTTTCCTGTCAGGGATTGTTTGTTTGTGACTGTGTGTTTTCCCTGCTTAATTTAATTTAATTAATTTAATTTAATTTGTTGGACTGAGTGTTTTTTGTGTGTGATTGTGTTACTGTTGTTCATCGACACAGTTATGTCGAAGGACACTAAGGTCTCAGGCTTCAAGAAGTGTGACTCGTGCTGTCAGAAGATGTCTCTGACAGACAGTCACACTTCTTGTGTTTATTGCCTGGGACCTTTGCACCTGCAGGACTCTTGTGCTATCTGTCATGCTTTCAGCCCAAGAGTCCTGCAGGAACGAAAAAATAAACTCATATTAAGGGGCTTATTAAAGCCCAAGAGCTCCCCGACTAAGTCGGTGCCGGGGAAGCCCTCGAAACCTGTTAAGCCTTCGGCTCAAGCTTCCAAGCTGTCGGCTTCAGGTCCTTCCTCACCAGGCTCGAGATCGGCTCCGGCCGGAGCCGATCTTTCCATGCCAGTCTCAGTATCGGCTCCATCCGGCACCGATACTACCAGATCCAGACACTCAGTGTCGGCTCCGGCTGGGGCCGACGTATCTTCGGCTCCGATGGCTCCATTGATCTCAAAAAAGAGATCTCGATCCCCTTCAGTGGAATCCATACATTCGGCTCCGAGATCACCTTTGATTTCGGAGCGGAGCCATCGGAGCCGATCTTCTCGGTCATCCAGGCTATCTGATCACGACCTTGAGAGAGTGGTGAGTAGACTATTAAAGTCTCAGGCATTGGCCCAAATACTCCATAGCCCATCTCAACAGACGGTAGCTATATCACATCCACCGAGCATTCCTCCTCCGACTCTCTTACAGAGTTCGGAGCCGGAGCTCCTCGGAACCGGTACCGTTGTGACTTTGGAGCCGATACCACCCCTTTCGGCTCCGTCGTCCTCGGCTCCGATTTCCTCCTTGAGACCTTCATTGGAGGGATCCGGGCATCTAGCCTCTCTCGTCGGCTCTGAGGGGGCGAGTGGCATCGGACCCTTGTCCTACCCCGTTCTCCCTCTCGGAGCTTCGGTGTTGGTGAGCTCGGCCCCGACATCTGCCTCGGAGCCTTCCCTCTCGGTGAGGCCTGGGGTTCCTATCTCTTCGGAGAGGGAACTTTCTGGTCTCTCTGATGGGGGAGCCTTCGAGGTGATGAGGAGTGTACTAGCCCCTGGGCTTAGTCAACGGACAGTTCCATCAGCTCCTTCCAATACAGTGCCTGCTGACATCTCTTCCCACTCTCTTGCTCCCGGACCCAGAGATCCAACACCTCAGGTTTCCCCATTGGGAATATCTTCCTCTTCCGAGGCTTCTCAACTGATCCGTCAGGAGAACCCCCGCGTAAGAGGACATGTAAGAGGAAACATTTAGACTCCCCTGAGTCTACTACATCAGATACTGACTTGGATGAGTCGGAGGGATCCCCATGGTCCTCCTCTGAGGATGTCTCATTTTCAGACATCCTTGAAATCCTTAAACAGAGGGGGAACTGGCCCTCCCTTAATCCCTCTGAGGACGAGTCAGTATACCTCGAGGCGTTCGGATCTCGACCCTCCACCTCCTGGGTGTCTCCGCCTTTCGACCCTCTCATGGAGGTAGTGGCTGGGAAGGTGTGGATGGCTCCAGATTCGGTGGAACCTATCCCTAGGAGGCCTTCAAAATTTATTACTGCCCCACAAGATAGACAATATTTAACAAAGGGTGTCCCAGTTGATGCCATGGTGGTGGCTGCTGCCACCAAGAAGGAATTAGCTGATCCTTCAGTACCTGTCCATCCTCCTAATAAGGATTCTAGGACTATGGACAGGTACGGTAAGTGGATTTTTTCTTCAGCGACTTTTGCCATGAGATCGCTGAACTACTTATGCCACTTCACCCGCCTTCAAAGAGATGTTCTTAAAGAGTTGGGAGAAGTTTTACAGGATCCGTCAGCTGCTGGGTCTCAGGATAAGATTAGCTCACAGCTAGGAATCCTTAACTCCATTGCTAACTCCTCCATGCGGCTCATTTCTTATGCAGCCGATGGAGCGAGTAGGGCCGCAGGCACAGGAGTGGCTTTAAGGCGTCAGTCCTGGATGCGGCTTTGTAATTTTGCAGACCCCTTCAAGGCATCTTTCACAAACTCCCCCTTTGATGGCTCGACCTTGTTCGGTCCTCAAGTGAAAGACACTTTGACTAGATGCGAACAAGATGGCAAGACTCTTTCTGCCGTAGGAGTCCGTTTCTCCACCCCTTCTAGACCTTACCCCAAAGGACAGAAGGGAGGGAAAATGTGGTTCCGCAAATCTCAAGGAGTCACGCCTGACGCACGAAGTCAGTTTACCCCCAGAGGCAGAGGGAGTAACAATAATAGACGCCGCCCTAGGGGCAGAGGTGGTCCGCAGAATCAGGGTAGCAGAGAGCCTCTTTCTGGCAAACCCTTCCAGCATCCCTGAGATGTTGCCCGATTGTCCGCCTTCGGAGGCAGTCGGGGGAAAATTATCGCTGTACCCAATAGCCTGGCTTTCCCTTTCTCAAGACAGATGGGTACAGCCAATTATATCCGAGGGTTACAAAATTCCCTTTATTCAAACCCCAATTCAACAAAAGGGAACCCTTCCAGACGTTCCACCCGGTCTAAGGGAACTAGCAGTACTAGAAATATCAAAACTGCTAGTAAAAAAGAGCCATCCAGCCAGTCCCAGCGGACCAAATAGGATCCGGAATCTACTCAAGGTTCTTTTTAGTTCCAAAAAAGACAGGGGACTGGAGACCAATATTAGATCTAAGCAAACTCAACAAGTTTGTAAAGAAATCAAGATTCCGGATGGTCACACTTCAGTCCATTCTGCCCTTTCTGGGCAAGGACAATTGGATGTGCTCGATAGATCTTCAGGATGCTTACTACCACATAAAAATTCACAGACGCTCCAGAAGATTTCTCCGCTTCCGGCTGGGGGCCAGTCACTTCCAATTCAGAGCCCTGCCCTTTGGACTCACTACAGCCCCCAGAGTGTTCACCAAATGCATGGCAGTGGTTACGGCTCACCTGAGACATCAAGGATTCCAGGTGTTTCCATATCTAGACGACTGGCTCCTCACTGCCACCACCTGGTATCAGCTTCTCCAAGCCAGAAATTACACCATTCACACTTGCAGAGGGCTAGGAATTTCTATAAATTTCGAAAAATCTGCCTTGTCGCCTTGTCAATATATTACTTTTATAGGCGCAAGATTGGACACCGTACAACTTTCAGCAAGGTTGACAGACCAAAGGATCTTGGACATTCAAAGACACGTCCAAGTGATTCTATTCAGCAACAAAATTCAGGCCAGATTTGCTCTGAAAGTACTGGGTCTTATGGCGGCTGCCATAACACTTCTTCCCCTCACCCGCTTTTACATGCGGCTTCTACAATGGATGCTGTTCACCCAATGGTCCTTTCAACAACTTCCCATGCGTCACGAGATCATAGTAACTCCAACTTGCAAAAGACACCTGACTTGGTGGATATCGTCCCCTCAAATCCATCAAGGCAGACCATTTGTTCCTCTTGCCCCGGTTGCCACGGTTACATCGGACGCCTCCCTGATCGGGTGGGGGGGGCATTATCAGGGCAGAATGGTCCATGGCACTTGGCAACCTTTCGAGTACCATCTGCACATAAATGTTCTGGAGATGAGAGCAGTGCTTTTAACGTTGCAAGCCCTCAACGACTCTCTTCCCCTGGGAACTATTGCAGTCCAAATGGACAATATGTCCGTAGTGTGGTATATAAACAAACAGGGCGGAACCAAGTCCTATCCACTGTGTCGAGAGGCTCTCAGACTTTGGCAATGGGCAATCTCCTCTCACCGGTTTCTGATAGCAACGCACATCCCCGGGAAATCCAACATCATAGCGGACAGATTGAGCAGAGCTATTCTCATGCCTCACGAGTGGTCTCTCAAACAGTCAGTGACGGAAGAGATTTTTCAGAAGTGGGGTCTTCCTTGCTGTGACCTTTTCACTACACCTCAAAACAGCAAATGCCCAGACTTCTTCTCTCTCTCTTTCCCCTTCCAGGCCATCCCCCCAGAGACACTCTAACCCAAGATTGGCCCCGGGGACGTCTTTATGCCTTTCCACCTTTTCCGCTGATACCTCAGCTAATTCAGAAAGCAACCGTTTTGAGACCCAAGTTGATTCTCATTGCCCCTTATTGGCCTCGACAGATATGGTTTCCGTTCCTACATCATTACCTCTTGGTACAGCCATGGCATCTGGACTCGGTTCCAGATCTTCTGACCCACCAGTCGGGTCAACTGCACCAATCCATACCCTCTCTCAACCTCACTGCTTGGTTGCTCCACTTCCATCCTTAGCCAGGCTTCCTATGATTTCTAATCCTGTACGGGATATCATAGTAGCTTCCCTAAAATCTTCTACCAGAAAGATTTACACTAGTAAATGGCGACATTTCTCTTTCTGGGCAAAAGCTAGGAACATAGACCCCTATACTGCTCCAATTCATTCGGTATTGGACTTCCTAGCTGACATTTTTCATTCAGGATCCTCTTCTTCCACAGTGAAAGTTCAACTGGCAGCCATTTCAAATTTTCATATAGGCTTTTTGGACAACAACATTATGTCACATAAACTTTGCAAGGCATTCCTTCAAGGTATCTTTTTATTGAAAGCTCCAATTAGAGACCCCCCACTACAGTGGGATCTAAATTTAATTTTAACATCCTTGATTCTTCCCCCGTTTGAACCCACAGCTGCCTGTTCTTTGAAATTGCTTTCTTGGAAGACACTTTTTCTAGTTGCCATTACATCTGCCAGAAGAGTATCTGAGCTTCATGCTCTCTGTGTTCGCCCTCCCTATCTAATATTCCACAAAGACAATGTATCCCTAAGAACTAATCCGTCTTTCTTACCGAAGGTGGCATCACAAACTAACCTAAATCAATCCATTGATCTTCCAGTATTTTTTCCGAACTATTCTGATAGAGCTGAACAAAAGTTACATTATCTCGATGTTCACCGCCAGCTCAGATATTATCTGGATAAGACAAAATTTTTTAGGAAATCTGATCAACTATTTCTATCCTATGCAGAGAACAGAAAAGGCCTTCCAGTTTCTAAGGTAACTTTATCTAGGTGGCTGTCTTCTGTGATCACTTACATTTATCAGCTCAGAGGCAAAGAGTTGGTTTCTAACCCAAAAGCCCATTCTACCAGAGCTCTAGCTACATCTACAGCTTTTCAAGCTAGACTTCCAATAGACACTATTTGTGCAGCAGCCACATGGGCCTCTCCTCATACCTTTGTTTCACATTACAAATTAGATTTGGTCTCCAGAGACAGAGCAAATTTTGGTTCCACCATTCTCAAGAGTCTGTTCCATTGAGCCACCCAGGATAGAGGTGCTAGGGACGCGGTCCCATCCAGCAAGAATGAAGGCGAGATTGACAACTTAACATTTAGAAGTTATGTACCTACCATAACGTTCCATGTTAGTTGTCTTCTCTCGCCTTCTTACTTGCGTCCCGCCCTCCATCCCTCTAGCCTGGTCAGACCGGGAAGATTATACTTCTTCTATTAAGAGGTTATTACCTTTTTTCTAGCTGTTCAACTCCTAGTGTCACTAGATTATGTTGATCCTTTGTAGAGGGTTATGATGTTATTTAGTATCCTTATTTTCTTCCTCCTCTTAAGTTGGAAGAAAATACTGCTATTTCTTTAGCTACCAAACGAGATCTGAGTAATCTCCGCCTTGCATCATGGGATATAGGGTTGCCTCGAGCTGGTAAAATTAGCTCTCGAGCTTAGCAAGTGCCGAGTCGGAGCCGAGGATCGGCTCCGAACCCATCCAGCAAGAAAGAAGGCGAGAGAAGACAACTAACATGGAACGTTATGGTAGGTACATAACTTCTAATTCTACCAGGTGTGTGTCTACCTCAGTAGCCTTTCAGGCAAGAATCCCAATAGACAGCATTTGTGCTGCAGCAACATGGGCTTCACCTCACACATTCATTACTCACTACAAATTGGATATGGCTTCTAGGAACTGGTCTTCCTTTAGTTCCACAGTACTCAGGAGCATTTTCCAATGAGCCACTCAAGATGAAGGTGCTAGGGATGCTGTCCCAAGAGTAAGAATGAAGGAGAGATAGGACTACAGAACATAAAGAAGTTATGTCCTTACCATAACGTTCGATGTTCGTAGTCCATCTCACCCTTCATTCTTACGAACCCTCCCTCCTGCCCCCTCCTTGAGAACCTGGGGATAGAGTGCCTACTGCTTTTTTGTTAGCCCTTTCAATTTGGTTTGTTCTCTGCCTCTGTATTTTGTCCTTGCAGCAAACAAGATCTGGGGAATATTAGTGATGCATGATGGGATACCTCCTAGCCACGAGTCAACAAGAAGTTTTTGAGTTACACTATGGCCGAGTTGGAGCCAAGGTTGGGCTCCGATCCCAAGAGTAAGAATGATGGACTACAAACATCAGACGTTGTGGTAAGGACATAACTTCTTTTTTTCTAACTCATATTTACATTTTAGGAGTGGTCATCCATACTTCCAGAAGAAGGGTATTGCGAAGGGGCAGATAATCTGAGCCTCGAGGTTGTGTAGTGAAGCAAGGGTGTTCAATCAGGAATTGGATTTCGTTAAGGAATTGCTTGTGCAGAGGGAATATTCTATTGATCTGGTGGAATCTTTGATGGAAGAAGTTGTTCATGATAGGCATGTCAAGTATTTTCCACTGTTAGGGAAAGGTGGTAATATGCAAACCACCAATAACCATACCCAGGTTAAATATGATAGTGTTTTTATCCACACTTTCTCGAGTAACTCTTCTGAGATAGAGGGGATCATTAAAAAACATTGGGGTATTTTGAAAATACAGGAAGACTCTAGAAGTTTTATCCCCGATACACCACAATTTAGTAGAAAAAGAGACTTGAATTTAAAAGAAAGATTTGAGAGAGGGGGTATTAAGAACAATAATAGAAAGAAAAACAGGAAGGGTACTTACAAGTGTGAAAAACGTAATAAATGTAAGTACATTTTAGAAAAGGAGAAAGTAATGTTAACAGCAAGGAATTATAGGGTAAGAAGTAATGGTTATTACACATGTAACAGCATAGGGGTGGTCTATTTAGTTGTATGCTTTCTCTAAGTCTAAGAATGCCAAATTGGACTCTCTTCTCATCTCTAGCTTCTTCTCAAGTATCTGTTTCACTGCAAACATCAGGTCAGATGTGGTGCATCCTGATCTGAATCCAAAGTGCTCATCTCCCATCTTACATTCTACTACTCTGCGTATCCATTTATCAATCACCCTTTCCAGAACTTTAATGTAATGTGATAGGAGTTTTATGCCTCTGTACTGCCCACAGTTGTGGATGTCCCCTTTGTTCTTGTACAGTGAGTATGTTCTTGAGTATGCTTATTCTCCAGTCTTCTGGGATACGCCTTTCTCTCCATACTACTATTAGTACCCTCAGGAGCCATTTCTTCCCAATCTCACCCAGCATCTTTATCATATCTGCTGTGACCTCATCTGAGCCTGCTGCTTTCCCTGACTTCATTTTCCGTAGTGCTGTTCTTACTTTTTCTGGGGTGGGCTCCTCTTATCATAGGCTGTTTTTGGGGCAGTACAGCTTTTGTGGGGTTTTCTTCATTCAGAAGCTGATGGAACTAGTTCTTCCATCTGCCTTTGATGTCTTGTGGACTGGTGAGCAGGTTGTTGCTGGCATCCCTTATGAAGGGTGTCTGACTGTTTTCTTTATCTTTCTGTCTTTGCCTTGCAGCCTGTTATAGTTTCTTTGTGCTACTTGCTGAGTCACTTTCCAGAAGGTGGAAGAGGGCCTCCAGTGTCCTATTCTTTGCTATTGCAACTTCTGTCTTAGCTTGTTTGTTAGCCAACCAGTAGTCCTTCCTAGCCTGGTCAGTCTTTTCTGTCTCCCTCTTCTTTCTGCACTACTTCTTTCTTTTGCTGACTTCCTGCACTTCTGCATTCCGCCACCAGCTTTCCTTATGTACCTTATTTCCATACCTGGCTCGGTCACATATCTTTTCTGTAGTCCTAACACATGCTGGTTTTAGGCACTGCTATTCTTGTTCAACTCCACCTATTTCCTCCCCTTCTTGGGGTGCTAGAGCCCTGAGTAATTCCTTGAACTTTTGTACTTTCTCTCCAGTCAACTTCCAGGTCTTCAGCCTGGTCTCTGTTGACCTCAGAGCCTTCTCTGACCACTGCATGCAGAAGATTGTGGCAACTAGTGGTTTATGCTGTGGGCCAACTGTTTTGCTGAGAGATGACTTTGCAATCATGGATTCTACCCTAGTGCCTTTTCCTTACTAGGAGGAAGTCTACCTGAGTTGCATGTTGGCTACTCTTGTATGTGATCTTGTGACTGTCTCTCCTTCTGAACCATGTGTTGGATACTATCAAGCCATTTGCTAGACAGAAGTCTAGAATGGCTTCTCCTTCTTACTGTTGCCCCACCCATGTGGACCCAGGCAGACTTCATATCCTGTTCTTTCTTTCCCAGTATGTGCATTCAAGTCACCCATTATCAACATCATTTCATGTTGTTCTGTTTTATCTGGTAGTTCCTGGAACTGCTGTCTGAATGCACTGTTTTCCTCACTATCACTACCCTGCTGTGGGGTAAAGGCTGAGATTATGAATACTGCCCTGTCGTTACACTGGAGGCTGATTACCATGAGTCTGTCATTAATTCTGATAATATCCCTCACTGCCTTCTGAAGCCTCTCTCTCACCACAATTCCTCCACCATTTCTATCCTGTTCCCCTCCTGAGTAGTAGACTCTGGATACCAAACCAAGTGGCTTTACTGCACTGCTCTTCCATCTCATCTCTTGTATATATAGGATGTCCAGCCTCCTCCATATCATCATGTCATCCACTTCCAAGCTGCGTCCTGTCAGTGAACCTACATTAAGTGTAGCAATTCTCAGTTCATGTTTGGCAGGTTGGTTGGTTTTATGTCCAGCTTTTGCTCAACAGAGCTATCCCAGGTAACCCTGGCTGGGCCACTAGACACCGGATGGCCAGTAGCTTACTGACCCAGGGCTGCTGGGCTTTATGGCAGGGACACACTGGCCAGTAGGGGCACATATACCCCTCCCACCATTAGCAAGGGTCCTTGGCGTAGGTTAGAGTAGGCCGGGTACTCAACCCACTTATCACCGGTAACTACCCATGCCCATTTTGACAACATTAGTCAACATGTCTGAACTACGTAGAGCCATATTTTACACTGTCAGGTGGCTAGCCCTGCCACAGTGTGCAGTCTGTGATCCATGTTCTCCTCTCTTAACAATACTGCGCACCACAGTAGATGCACAAAGCGGTTGGTCTGTTCAACTCTTCCCCCTATAGGGCACCATGTAGAGTCTGTGCTGCTGCCCGCAGCTCCATTCATTGGTGAGTTTGAGATGGAAACACTCAGCTTGTTTTTTTTTTTTTTTTTGGATGTGGGCGAAACCCCACGGAGACACAGGGAGAACATGCAAACTCCAAACAGGCATTGGTCAGAGAGCAGGCTCGAACCTTGTACCTTGTGCATGGGAGGCGAAGACTTTAACCATTATGCCAACTGGTGATATAAAAAATCAAGCCCTTGAATCCTGAAAACCCTGGAACTTTTAGGAATTACTCTAAGACAAACTTCCAACTACATGGTGACACCCTGGCAAAACTTCAAGCCCTGCTAAACCCTATGAACACTGCTTTCTATGTGGAATTGTTCATAGAAATCCTGTATAATCATATTGACAGTTGCATTGAAAAATCTGTACCTACCCGAAAAAAGCTCAGTATGAATGCAAAAAACAAGATACGCTAGTGGAATTCCAGCACCAATTGGCTGGTTTAAAAAAAGGAAGACAATCATGGAAAAAAATCAGAGGATTCAATAACCAGCAAGATACAAACTCCCTCATCATAGGATCATAGAATCCTAGGAGGTTACTAGACTAACAGCCTCATGGCCCTTACAAGCCTAGCCAAGTTCAACCCATGTTCCCAAAAGTGTCTGGTCTTTTCAAATTCTAGAACCATTCAATAGGATTAAATACAGACCTCCCAAATGCTATCTACTTTTTATATCAGGTGCTTTTCTCTATAAACATTTACTCTCCTCTGGAGACATCCATCCCAACCCTGGCCCCTCTTCACCTTGCACCTCCCTCTCCCCCCTTCATCCACCTTAACTACCTCCTGCTCTCAACCCTCTTCCAACAACCAGCCAGATATACAACCTCAATCCCATTACCCAAAACCTCGCAAACACCTAACCTTTTATTCACTAAACATTCAAAGCCTAGCAAACAAAATTACTGATCTACACTCTTGGATAGCTTACAACACCCCTTACATCCTATCCCTATCAGAAACATGGCTCAAGTCTCATATCTCAGTGAAATACTCCTCCCTGGTTACAGCATCTACCGCTCTGATAGAACGTCAAAGAAAGGAGGTGGTGTAGCCATCCTCTACTCTAACAGCCTTAACCTTTCACCTTACCCCACACCTATTCCTAGCTTCCACCCTGCTGAACTCCTCATTCTTAACCTCCATCTAAATCCTCACAAAAAACTTGCTATAGCTTCCATCTATATTCCTCCTGGCAACAATATACCCTTTCTCGAAAACATACTATCCTGGTTCTATCTCAATATACCTTATGAAACACTCATCCTTGGGGATGCCAATATAGACTGGTCTAAACTTTCTACTGACTCTCCCTTACTCAGTATTCACCTTCATGGTTTCCACCAACTAATTTCTACCCTCACTTGTTTCCACAAAAACTCTACCTCCAGCTCCACAATAGACTGGATTCATACTAACTCCCCTAAACATTACCACCAGCTCAAAACCTTACCAGACTCTCTTAGTGACCATCTCCCTACCTCTGTCCTAAGATATGACCCTCACACTCCTAAACCCCACCTCTTTAGAGATTGTTGGAAACTATCCTCATTTAACTCTTCACAGTTTAACTCACTACTCCAAAACATTGACTGGTCCATCCTTAAACAACTTCCCCTGAATGATGCCGTTGACACTTTTAATAGCATTTTCCTAAATACTCTGGACTCCCTAGCTCCCTCTAGCATGATCAGAGTGAAATCTAATCATGCCTCCTGGCTTTCAAAAGAAACTAAGACCATCATGAAACAAAGAGACAATGCCTGGAAAGCCTGGATCAAAACTAAACAAACACCTTATCTTCTCAAATACAGACAACTACATAATCTTGCCAAAAAAACAGACAATTAAAGGCAAAAAATCATTTTATAGCTCAGGCCAGCATAAACATAGATCTAACCCCCGTAAATTCTGGTCTACACTAAATAGCATCCTTTACCCAGGCTCCTCCGCTAACCCTTCCCCCCTACCCAAACTCGACTCCGGAGGAAACAGCTGCCCTACTTAATTCCCACTTCATCTCCTCCATCCAAAACCTCTTACCCTCTCAAACTAACTCCTACTCCTTATGTGATCCAGTACCCACCCCCAATAACACTTTTTTCTCCTTCCAGCCACTTCCCACTTCTTACATCAAATCTCTACTGCTCAAACTCAAACCCTGCTCTCTCTCTACTGATAAATTACCTCCCACCTTCCTCAAACTTGCAGCTGACTCTATTGCCTATATTAATAGATCCATGCTAGAATCTACTGTTCCTACTCTTTGGAAATCTTTCTGCACCACCTCTCTCCATAAGGAAGGCAACTCTACTGATCCTACCAACTATCGACCTATTGCCATTCTATCCCCCCTATCTAAGATCCTAGAAAAATGTATCCATACTCAGCTTCTAAACCACCTTCTTAATCACAGCTTACTTGCCCCTTCTCAACATGGTTTCCACCCCTATCATAGCACTACTACTGCTCTACTCTCCTTCACCCACACCACTGCAGAATCCCTGGACAATAATAAACTACTTCCTGTCTCTTTCTAGACCTCTCCAAATCTTTTGATACTGTATCTCACCCTTTACCTCTATCTAAACTTGCAAACTTTCACCTGTCCTCCTCCACCCTCAGCTGGTTCGCTAGCTATCTATCTGGACGCCAACAATCTGTCAAATGGCTCTCCTCATATTCTCCTTTCCTGCCTATCTCTACTGGGGTTCCACAAGGTTCCATCTTAGGCCCCCTTTTATTCAATATCTTCACTAATGACCTCTTCACCTCTTGCAATAATTCATCTCTCATTCAATACGCTGATGACTCCACTATTATTTCTACAGCTGACAACATCTCTGACCTACACACTCTAACCCAAAAAGCTCTACTCCCCACCGAACAATGGCTTTCAAAAAACGTACTAATCCTCAATCCCAAAAAAAAACAAACTCTTGCTCTTCCTCCCCCGTTCTCTTGCTCAACATAGATGTTCCTTTGTCATTAAGTCTTGTAATAATACAGCCATCCATCCTGACACCCACTCTAAATTCTTAGGGGTTATTATTGATGATGAACTAAAATTCAATCAGCATATACAGCAATGCATATAGAAATCCCATCAAAAACTTGGTCTCCTATATCGGAACAGAAAATACCTCACTCCTGAGGCTAGACTCACCCTTGGACAAGCACTTCTCCTCCCCTCTCTCCTCTATGCTGCGCCAGTTCTCACAAGTATTCAAACTACTACCCTGAACAAACTTCAGCAAACCTACCACAAAATAGCCAGATTCATTACTAACTGCCCAAACAACACACACCACTGTATTGCCTTAAAGTCTCTACATTGGCTGGAACTCCCACAACTATTTCATCTCTACCAATTTCACATGCTGCACTCTATGCTCTTTAAACCCTCCTGCTGTCCTTCCCTATCTCTCCTTGTTTCCATCTATACCCCTTCTTGATCTCTCCACACCTCAAATCAGCAATTGCTTGATGTCTATCACCCTAACAGGTCTGTTGGTAAGCAACTCTACAAGCACTCTGTGGCCCAAGCTTGGAATAAACTTCACCTGGATATATGCTCTATCTCTCATACTCCACTATTTAAAAAAGAACTGAAGACACATTTACTCAATTCCAGAACCTGTCCCTGCTATGACCCTACTTAGCTTTCCCCTCCTCCCACACTCACATCTCTCTCATTACATCCTACTATCACTCTTGACTCTCCCCATTTGTTCAGCAACTAAGAATTTAATTTTGTCAAAAAAAATAATAAATAAATAAATGTAGTTGGTTATTTCTATACCGGTAGATGTTTATTTCTATTTCTTGCTATTATTGTTTGTAAAGCCAAAAGCGAAAAGCCACCAACCGGATGTAAAATATACATTTATTAGAAACAACGAACTTCAAAATGAACAGACTTTAAAAATAACAATCAAATAACTTCAACTACACAAACGATAAAGAATAAGCGCTTTTGTTTAAAAGGTTTTAAACTTCATCAGACAATCAATTAAATTACATCACTTCCTTTTATAACCTTCACTTTTTTCAAAAAATCCCACTCACATGACTCATACAAACCGAGCATGCCCAGTAATATAAAAATGACTGTTTGAAAATATTTTGACTTTCCTCGTGTATATATAGTTGCAAATTCCTATATTGCATAAATACTATAATATATACTTTATATGAGAATTTACCAATATATGGAAGAACTGAGAACAAGAATATAAAATAAAAATATTTAATATTAAAAAAGTAAAATATTTTCCGTAACTAATTTCATTGTAATATTAGCATTATTATACGGAAAATACTGTAATATTAACCATTCAATATAATTTAAATAAAATTTAAAATGTTTAAGTGAATAATATTAATCCATAATAAACATACAAATAATAAAAATAAAAATAGAGATAACTTATGATGTCAGCCTACTTGGAAATAGAAAATCATTTAGAATACACCACTATATAAATTATATTTTAAAACCTTATTAAATTATTAAATAAAATAAATTTATATGTTTGTATTATTTTTAAAATCTTTATATAGATATATATATATATATATATATATATATATATATATATATATATATATATACATATATATAAAATCTTTATTTAAAACTTTTTCACCATACAATATTAATCCAAAGGAAATATTAAAAAAATATATATATGTATATTATATTATATTATATTATATTATATTATATTATATTATATATACACACATATATATATGCCCAACCATCCCATTAATGTTCATCCCTATCTAAAAAATCTCCACCTATACCAGATAAATAATATATATACTATTATTAATGAACAAAATTTAAACCACATTATTTAACGGAATTATTTATGTAAAAAAATGAATTCATCCTAATGTGCTTATATGTAGAATCTAATATCAAATATATGTTTATTTTTAAATATATAAATATATAATATGATAAATATTTAAAATTATATAAAATTATATCCAAAATTAATACTCAAAATACATTATTTTAATATTTAATTTTCTTTCTATTTAGTGCCATTAATTTTAGTATTGGTGCTATAGTACTTCTTTCATTTATACCAGGCCATGTGTCTGCTTTTAGTTTAATTTGCCATTGTAATTGTCTTTCTTCGAGTATTAAACCCCAAGGGGTTTTGTCTTTTATCTCCACATGGTCTATGATTATAAAATGAAACTGATGATTATACTCGTTAATGTGTTTTGCTAAAGCGTTGTTCGCTTTATTTTTCTTAATTGCATATTCGTGTTCATAAATTCTTTGAGATAAAGCTCTCTCTGTTTTGCCTACATAAAATGAGACACATGAATCACACATGGCTAAATAAACTACAACTTTTGATCTACAGTTGTATTTATTTTTTAAAAAATATTTTTTTAAAGTCTGTTCGTTTTGATGTTCGTTGTTTCTAATAAATTTATATTTTACATCTGGTTGGTGGCTTTTCGCTTTTGGCTATTCAGTAGTTTGTGGTTCTTAGTAGTAATTATTGTTTGTAATACTTGTTTTTCTTGTTCTGTAATCATATATTATATTTTCTGGAGCTTTTCTCCTCGGGTCTCCACTGAAAATGGGACAATATCCCAGTTGGACTAACCTGGTTAATAAATGTCAATAAATAAATAAATACATTTTCTGGAGGCAATACCCTTACTTATGAGATAAGTAATATAAAATGCCCTTCTTTCCACTCTGGAAACATGGCGATCGAAGTTAAGGTTGCAGTTTATCTGTGTGCCCAGATCTCTCACCACTGACTGTGTGCTTAGGGTATTGCTATTAATGTGGTAGTTTGCAGGAGCATCACCCTTGCCGAAGGGGGTGATAATTAATTTTTTTGCATTAAGTTTAAGACTATGACTTTTGCACCAGTCATTAGTCTGCATAACACCTTACAAGATGTTGACATCACTAGGGGTTTCAATGATCGCTCCCAGTTTGCAGTCATCAGCAAACGTCAGCCACAGTCTTTTAGTTTTAATCTGTACTTCAGAGAAGTAGATTCTTAACAGTAGGGGTCCCAGAACCGGTCCCTGTGGAACACCACTGGTTACAGGTCTGCTGGAAGAGGTGGAGTCCCCTATTTTGACTGTATGAGTTCTATCAGTGAGCCACTTTGCAACCCACCTGACAATATATGGGTGGATGCCCCACTGAATAAGTTTATCAATGATGCCTGAGTGGAGAAGTGTGTCAGAGTCTTGGCTAGGTCTTGGTAGGCCATATGCACAGATTTGCCCTTGTCCAAGGCTTTGGAGACTTTCTCAAAGAAGTCCACCAAGTTTAATAGGCACTATCTTCCCTTGACAAAGCCAAACTGGGTGGGGTCGAGCATTTGGAGATTTATTTTTATTTATTTTACATTTGTTGACCGGGTTCGTCCGACTAAACTTAGTAGCCCTTTTTCAGCGGAGGTCCGGGTAGAAAAGCTCCAAGTAAGTATACATGAAAAATTGACATAGTTAATTTACAAAATAAGCAGAGGTATAAAATAGACCAACAAACAATTGAAAATGTATACAGTGTCAAATTACATACAGGCATATAGTATTTATTAAACAGCATAATAACAAACAGTAGACTAAATCATCTAATAGGTTTGAACAGTGTGCTATATCTTTGTTGATAAAGCCCATGATGATTTGTTCCATGGTCTTGCAGATAAGGCTGGTCAGGCTAATGGGTCTGTAGTTCCCTGGGTCCATGAATGCACCCCCTTTGTGCAAAGAGATGACAGTAGCTGTTTAAATTCCTGTTTTAACCCATGTAGAACACAGCCTGGGATGTTGTCTGGTCTCACAGAGACTGTGTTTTTGGCCTTGGAGAGGGCGTTTAAAACCTGCTCCTCGGAGATACTAGTTGGGGGACAGGTGTTAGGGATGCTTTGAGGTATATGTGGCAGG
This sequence comes from Protopterus annectens, assembly GCF_019279795.1. Classification (NCBI taxonomy): domain Eukaryota; kingdom Metazoa; phylum Chordata; order Ceratodontiformes; family Protopteridae; genus Protopterus; species Protopterus annectens. The sequence continues at coordinate 1,983,611,656 of NC_056726.1, forward strand.
GACAGAGAAGTGAAGTTTTCACTGAACCTGTCAGCCAGCAGATTTGCTATATCCACAGATATGTATAGTACCATTAACTACAAGTTCAGCGCATACCTGGGCCTTACCTTTGAGGTTACGGACGTAACTAAAGAACATCTTGTGGTTATTCTTAGATGTTAAGTTGTCTATCTCGCCTTCATTCTTGCTGGATGGGTTCGGAGCCGACCTCGGCTCCGACTCGGCCACTCTAAAAGCTCGAGAGTTGGTTCCACCGGCTCGAGGCTCCCCTTATATCCCACAATGCTAGGCGAGAGTTACCTCAGATCTCGTTTGCCGCTACAGCTTCGAGGTTGGTTGCTTCTACCGGTTCCTGGTGAGTGTTAGCTTTTTATAAAAAAAGTTACTCTTTTTTTCCCCTTTTAACTTAATTCTTCCTAAATTAGTGTAGGATATAGATCTTTATCCCCGACCCTATTTTTTCCCCGTTTTCTTATTAAAAGAACCGTTGGTTCTTCCCTTGGGCCTTTGGCCTTCCCTTCCCTAGGGTGTGTTTGTGTAGTTACTTTAACTTTTTTGTGCTTAATTATTTTTAGTATTAATATTTTTTTCTGACAGGGTATAACTGTGTGTTTGGGTGTGTGTTAGTGTACACCTGTCAGTTAGGAAAATGTCAAAGGAAGCAAAGGTCTCTGGATTCAAGAAGTGTGATGCGTGCTGTCAGAAAATGTCTCTGACAGACGCTCACACTTCTTGTGTCTATTGTCTGGGGCCTTTGCACCTGCAGGACTCCTGTGCTGTGTGCCATGGCTTCAGCCCCAGGGTCCTGCAGGAGAGAAAAAACAAGTTGATTCTAAGAGGCTTGTTAAAACCAGAGGATTCCCTGTCAGTTTCAACAGGGAAGCCCTCTAAGGCATCGAGGTCTTCGGCTCCGGCTTCTGAGCCGAGACCTCAGGTTGTTCAACCTTTGCCTTTATCGGCTCCGGCTGGAGCCGATAAGACTCAGTCCACAGTTTCTGTGGCTTCCTCGGCTCCGGCCGGAGCCGAGGTTATCGAGGTACCCGTGTCGGCTCCGACAAGATCTTCGGAGCCGACAACCAGAAAGAGGTCTAGGTCACCTTCTCTTGGCTCCGTTCATTCGGCTCCAGGATCTCCCTGCTGTCTGAACGGAGCCAAAGGTCTCATTCCTCTAGGTCATCGAGGCTTTCCGATCATGACCTTCAGAGGGTGGTGAGTCGACTACTTAAGTCCGAGGCACTAGCCCAGATGCTTCAGAGCCCGACTCATCAGTCGGTGCCTGCCCCGTCCATCAACTCTTTCCTCCTTCGACTCTTTTGAGTTCGAGCCGGGTCGTGTCGGAACCGAGACTGTGGTCACCGGAGCCGAGACAATTGTCTTCGGCTCCGCTGCCGGCTCCGTTTTCTTCCGTGGAGGAATCTCGGCGCGGACCTCCTCGTCGGCTCCGAGGGGTGAGTGGCATCGGACCCTTGTCCGACCCCTCTCCCTCTCGGTGCTTCGGCTAGTGAGTTCGGCTCCGACATCGGCCTCGGAGCCATCACTGTCGGTGCCGAGGGGGGTCCTTAGCTCCTCGGAGCGGGACCTCTGGCTCTGCCTGACAGGGGTGCATTCGAGGTCATGTGGAGTGTGTTAGAGCCTGGCTCTACTCCACAGTCGGCTCCGTCAGCCCCTCCCTCTATGCTGCCTCAGGGTAAGTCGACTCACTCCCTCATCCCGGACCGCAGAGAGCCAGCTCCTCAGGAGCCCTCTTTGGGGACTTCATCCTCTTCCGAGGCCTCTGCTGATTTGGGAAAAGAGGCTCCTCGGAAGAGGAAGTGCAAGAGGAAGCACATTGACTCACCTGAGTCTATCACGTCGGACACAGATCTGGATGATTCTGAGGGTTCCCCCTGTTCCCCTTCTGAAGATGTCTCATTTGCAGACATTCTGGAGATCCTTAAACAGAGGGGAAATTGGCCAGCCCTCAACCCTTCGGAGGACGAATCTGTGTATCTTGAGGCGTTTGGCTCTCGTCCTTCCACCTCCTGGGTGTCCCCCTTGACCCCCTCATGCAGGTGGTTGCTAAGAAGGCATGGACGGCTCCTGATTCAGTGGACCCCACTCCCAGGAGACCCTCCAAATTCATCACAGCTCCATCAGACAAGCAATTTTTATCAAAAGGAGTTTCTGTGGATGCTATGGTGGTAGCTGCCGCCACAAAGAAGGAACTGGCTGATCCTTCAGTGCCTGTCCATCCACCTAACAAGGAATCTAGGTCCATGGATAGATACGGAAGCGAAATGTTCTCCTCAGCGACATTTACCATGCGTCGCTGATTTACCTGTGCCATTTCACTCCTCTTCAATGGCACTTGATCATGCAAGCGTGTGAAATGTTTAAGGTCCCTACAGCTGCGGGTTTCAAGAGAAAATGAACACGCATCTGGCTACCCTTAATTCCATTTCCAACTCCTCCATGCGCCTCCTCTCTTATGCGGCCGATGGAGCGAGCAGAGCCGCAGGAACAGGGGTAGCCTTACGTAGGCACGCCTGGATGCGGCTATGCAACTTTGCGGAACCTTTCAAGAGGTCTTTTACAAACTCCGCTTTGATGGATCATCTCTTTTGGTCCTCAAGTGAAAGAAACCCTGACTAGGTGCGAGACTGATGGCAAGACCCTTTCTGCCGCCGGAGTCCGTTTTCGACTCCTTCTAGGCCTTACCCCAAAGGCCAGAAGGGTGGAAAGATGTGGTTCCGTAAACAATCTCAAGGGACTTCGCCTGACGACAGAGTCGTTTTCCTACCAGAGGCAGAGGTGGGAATAACAATGGTAGACGTCGCCCTAGGGGCAGGGGGGGTCCGCAGAACCAGGGCAATCGGGAAGCCTTTCCTGACAAGCCCTTTCAGCATCCCTGAGGTGTTGCCCGACTGCCCATCTTCGGAGGCAGTCGGGGAAGATTGTCACTGTACCCAGAAGCCTGGCTATCCCTGACTCAAGACAAATGGGTACAGTCCATCATTTCCGAAGGCTATTCTATCCCCTTTCTTCGTTTTCCAAATCAGTCAAAAAAATCCCTTCCAGATGTTCCACCCGCTCAAAGGGATATAGCAGCTTTGGAAATTTCAAAACTGCTTGCAAAAAGAGCAATTCAGCCAGTGTCAGCAGACCAACAAGGATCCGGAATCTACTCAAGGTTCTTTTTAGTTCCAAAGAAAACAGGGGACTGGAGACCAATTTTGGATCTCAGTATCTTGAACAGATCAGTCAAGAAAACAAGATTTCAGATGGTCACGCTGCAATCCATTCTTCCCCTATTGGGAAAAGGAAACTGGATGTGCTCTATAGGCCTTCAGGATGCGTACTATCACATAAAAATGAACAGACGCTCCAGAAGATTCCTCCGCTTCAGGCTGGGAACCAGTCATTTTCAATTCAGGGCCCTGCCCTTTGGTCTCACCACTGCCCCCCGGGTGTTTACCAAATGCATGGCAGTGGTAGCTTCTCACCTGAGACGACAAGGATTCCAGGTGTTTCCATATTTGGACGACTGGCTTCTCACAGCTCCCACCAAGCATCTCCTTCTGATGGCCAGAGATTATACTTTTCGCGTTTGTCAAAACTGGGTTTTCAATAAATTGCGAAAAGTCTGTTTTGTCGCCTTGTCGCACTATTACCTACATAGGCAAATTTAGATACTATAAACATGTCTGCAACGCTAACGAACCAAAGGATATCAGACATTCACAAATTGGTGTCACTTCTTCTCAACAACAACAGAGCCAAAGCCAGGTTAGTTCTAAAGGTGTTGGGAATCATGGCAGCGGCCATACCTCTCCTCCCATTGGCCAGATACCACATGCGGATCCTTCAGTGGATGCTTTTTCTCAATGGTCATACCAGGAACTTCCAATGTCTCACACCATTATGATCACGCAAGCGTGCAAAAAGCATCTCATGTGGTGGATGTCTTCCCCAGCTCCTGTCGGAAGACCATTTGTTCCACCTCCTCCAGTTGCTACTCTGACAACGGATGCCTCCATGATCGGGTGGGGGCATTATCAGGGCAGGACAGTCCAGGGCACATGGCAACCAAACGAATGCCACTTGCACATAAATGTTCTGGAGATGAGAGCAGTGCTTTTAGCGTTGCAAGCCCTTCAAGACTCTCTTCCCTTGGGAACGATTGCAATCCAGACAGACAATATGTCTGTAGTGTGGTACATCAACAAACAAGGCGGAACCAGATCATACCCCCTGTGTCGAGAAGCACTCAGACTGTGGCAATGGGCGATTTCTTCTCAGCGTTTCTGATAGCAACGCACATCCCGGAAGTCCAATCACATTGCGGACAAGTTGAGCAGAGCTATACTCATGCCTCACGAGTGGTCTCTGAAAGACTCTGTAGTGAGAGAGATATTTCTCAAGTGGGGTCAGCCTTGCTGCGATCTTTTGCTACTCCCCAAAACAGCAAGTGCAGAGAATACTTCACTCTATTCCCTTTACCAGGCCAACCCAGCAGAGACGCTCTAGTCCAAGTTTGGCCCCGGGACTTCTGTATGCATTTCCTCCTTTCCTCTGATCTCTCAAGTAATACAGAAAGCTATCGCTCAGAAGGCCTCATTGATCCTCATTGCTCCTTACTGGCCTCGACAAGTGTGGTTCCCCTTTCTACATCGTTTCTCTTGAGCGACCGTGGCATCTGGACCTAGTTCCAGATCTTTTGATCCACCAGTCGGGTCAGTTTCATCGCTCCCTCCCTCTCTGAACCTCACTGCTTGGTTCCTCCAGTTCCAACCGTAGCCAGGCTTCCTCAATTATCTCACTCGGTTAGAGATATATTGATAGCTTCCCATAAATCTTCCACTCGAAAGATTTATTTGAGTAAGTGGAATCGCTTCTCATATTGGGCACAAGGAAAGGACATAGATCCTTTCACCGCTTCCATCCAACTAGTCCTTGATTTTCTAGCTGAACTCTTCCATGCAGGTTCATCTCCATCTACTCTTAAGGTTCAATTGGCAGCTATTTCTAATTTTCATGTGGGCATTTCTGAATCTGCCCTAATGTCCCACAAACTATGCAAAGCCTTTTTGAAAGGAGTTTTTCTTCTCAGACCTCCTATAAGAAATCCTCCTTCTCCTTGGGACCTAAATTTAATTCTTGCTTCTTTGATTCTTTCCCCTTTCGAACCTGCAGCTTCATATTCCTTGAAATTATTATCATGGAAAACTCTCTTTCTGGTGGCTATCACATCAGCTAGAAGAATTTCAGAACTTCAAGCACTCAGTTGACGTTCTCCTTATCTTTTGTTCCATAAGGACAGAGTTTCCTTACGAACTAACCCGTCCTTTTTGCCTAAGGTGGTTTCAACATCAAATCTAAACCAAAGCATTGACCTCCCTGTCTTTTTCCCAGAGTATTCAAATAGGTCTGAACAAAAATTACACTGCCTGGATGTTCATCGTCAATTAAGGTACTACTTGGACAGGACGAAACAATTCAGAAAATCTGATCAGCTGTTTGTCTCCTATGCGAAAGCAGAAAAGGACTTCCAGTTTCAAAGGTATCATTATCCAGATGGCTAACGTCTCTGATTACCCTTGTTTATGAGATTAGACACCAAAACTGCCTAATAAACCTAAAGCCCATTCCACCAGAGCTTTGGCTACTTCTTTAGCCTTCCAAGACAGACTGCCTATTGACACCATTTGTGCTGCGGCTACTTGGGCTACTCCTCACACTTTTATTTCCCATTATAAGTTGGATTTAGCTTCTAGGCATAGAGCTAATTTTGGTTCCACTGTTCTCAGGAGTCTGTTCCGTTAGGCCACCCGGGACAAGGTGCTAGGGACGGTCCCATCCAGCAAGAATGAAGGCGAGATAGACAACTTAACATATAGAAGTTATGTTCTTACCATAACGTTCCATGTTAGTTGTCTTCTTCTCGCCTTCTTCTTGCGTCCCACCCTCCTTCCCCCTGGCCTGGACAGACCTAGAGGAGTTGTGATCGTGACCTCTCTTTCTACCACCTCTTTCTTAGTCATATGCTATTGTGCATATTTCTTATTTCAGGATGTAGGTCACCCTTTTCTTCCTGCTGTTAGAGGTGGATTCTATTTACAGTTATACTGTTATTGATATAAGCTGGGTTAGCTTACAAACGAGATCTGAGGTAACTCTCGCCTAGCATTGTGGGATATAAGGGGAGCCTCGAGCCGGTGGAACCAACTCTCGAGCTTTTAGAGTGGCCGAGTCGGAGCCGAGGTTGGCTCCGAACCCATCCAGCAAGAAGAAGGCGAGAAGAAGACAACTAACATGGAACGTTATGGTAAGAACATAACTTCTATTTATGTAAACTAACCTGGATTTATAGTTAGCTTTGGAGGACTTCACTAGGAGTCTTATTTGCTTGTTTAAGTTGAGAAGGGAGTGTTTCCAGTTTTAAGCCAGTTCTTTCCTACTCTTAGACAGCAATTTCTTTCTCTTATTGTATAGCCTATTAATGGTGGTTGATCACCAGGTAGGTTTGTTTTTCCTTGATGATCTTACTTTGGTTCTATCATGTATGGCAGAATCAATACAACTGTGCAGGTGCTTGTGTACAGCATTGGTGTATAACTCGGCATAGGTGTCTGTTCCATCAATGGGGAGAGGGGCTATGAAGCTATTTATACTGTCACATAAGAGGTTGTAATTGGCCTTGGCCAAGTTTTTTAGTCGTTGCTAAGGGAGGTCTTGTGTTATAGTTACTTCTAGCGAGACTGATTTGTGGTCAGATCTCACTTGGGATGACCACACACTGGGGGTGGTGCAGTGGTCCCCCTTGTTGGTAAGCACTAGATCCAGGATGCTTGAGCCCCTTCTGGGTGTGTCAGCCAGCTGGTCCAGGGCACTGGAATTAATGAAGTCCAGGAACCTTTGAGCAGGTGAGTTAAAACAAGTATAATTTACCCACTCAATGGATGGGTAATTAAAGTTACCCAAAACCAGGGTGTTTGGCTGTATCTTGACTGATTCAAGTAGATCCAAGTAGGCTGAGTGGATGTCCTAATTCATGGAGGGAGTCCTAAAGCTGGCAATGACCTGAAGAAGGGTCTTACCCGCAGTCAATTGCACCTGAAGTAATTCAAGGAAATCATGCTGTTTAACCAATCTAGAGGTATGTTTATCTTTAATGAATATTAATACACCACCTTGTTTAGTTCTCAAGTCTTCAGTCTGTGTCTGAATGTGTGGAAGGAAATGTAACCTGGTATAGCTGGGATGCTCTTCACAGGCTTAAACCAGGTCTCAGTGATAGCACAAATGTCAGCATCTTCCAAGATGAGGACTTGCTTCCAGTGAGTTCAGTTTCTGGTTTAGACTCCTAGTGTTTAGCAGGATAACCTTGAGGTTGTTTTTAGAGGGTATTTTTACATCAAGAATTTTGTTCTTTTGACATTGCCTAAAAAAGGCACTATAGCAGTGGCAAGAGCTTTAGCCAGTATCTTAACAAGGAACTCAGTAGGCTAACCGGGTCTACCAAAGCCAAATTTGAGGTAAAAATACCCTCCCAGGCCAAGTACAACCACAAAGCATTTTTCATGTATGTCCGTAACATCAAAGCAAAACACAACTGCACTAAACCCCAAATAAATTGTTACTGGTGTTTCCTGTATTGAGCTGGAAGATATAGCCAATCTACTGGCTGACAAATTTTGCTGTAATTTTCCCCCTCTTTTACCCCTAGACAACCATCAGGAAATACCCACAGCCATAACTCCCCAGCTGTCAGTTGGGAGCAGGTCTTCAAGGCACTATCCAGTGCCAAGAAAACAGCATCAATGGGTCCCAGCAATATACCAGGATATCTTCTTAAAAACATGAAATATGAACTATTGGGCCCTTCTTGAATCATTATTTAACTACATCTTTGTGCCAAGAGAATGGGGGACTGCAGCAATTATCCCACTGCAAAATGGCGGGCCATCCACTGACCCTGAGAACTATTGACCCGTAAGCCTGACTAGTCTAATATGTAAATCTATAGAATGAATAATCATGGGTATGTTAATTGAGAGCATAGGAAGCCTTCAAACATTGGATCCAATCCAGTTTTCACACTTACTCAGACTTTTGCACTTTTTCGAGAAGGTCACCAAGTCAATGAACAAGGGGAAAATGGTGCTTATTGTATACCTCGTCCTGGCCAAGGCATTTGACAGAATACTACAATCTGGCATTATAGACAAGTTCGTTAAATTAGATATAAACCCCTGCATCACCCATTGGATTTCTCACTGGCTATAGGACCCAAGAAGTTAAAGAAGGTGATTCTACTTTCACAAAAAGACCATTAACCAATGGAGTTCCTCAGGGCTTAGTGCTGGGGCAGCTCCTGTTTGGCATCTAGTTCTCCGAAATCAAGGCTAATGTAAAGGGCTCTGCTTGACTAAGTTCTCAGATGATTAAAAATTAGGTGCAGTTACTGAATCCTTCTTCAAGACACAAATTCCCTCCAAGAAGGACTGTCACAGACTAATAACTGGTACCAGAGTCACAGTCTAAAACTCAACGCCAAAATGTCCACAGTAGTAGCTTTCAGAAAGATGGATAGCCTTGCAAATTACTGCATTTATAATACACCCCTAAGAGTACACCCAGTAGTCAGGGACTTGGGACCACATGTGTACAGCGACTTATCCTTTGACTATCATGTGTCTACCATAGTGAGAAAATCCTTCTGAGTTGCAGAACTTATAAACAAGAGTATGGCATCTAGGTCCAAGGATGTCATTGTTTTGTTTTACTATCTAGAGTGCCTAAAGAGATTTCTCACAAAAACAATATATGGTGTAGGAAGTCCTGTGTAGGCCATCTCAAAGCCCTTTTCTTATACTCAAGTGTCCTACAGGCTGCTGAAGGGTGACCTCTGCTTGTCCTACAAAGCATCCTCTGATCCAGCATTAACATACTTTTTGCACATCCACAAAACAAATAGCATCAGAAACACATAATCTAGGGACCTAAACATCATCTGCAACATAACTAGGACATGCTGGAGGTACAGGTATGTGTCTCAGAAGTTGCTCCTTCTCTGGACAGGCTTCCCATTTATGTGAATCCGAGTTTTCTTTCTTGTACTTATTCAAGTGAAACTTGGATCAGTGGATGGACAACCATAAATGTACCTCTGGTCTGGCTTGTATATCACTGTTAAAGAGAGGAAGCAAGTAAATACTTGACCACTCATGTCCAGTTTATATATTCTATCACAAAACCTATGGGAACAATACCTTCCTCATTAGCTTAGATAGGCTTACAAAGGCTTCATAGGCTTGTTAGCCTAGTATTGTAGTATGGTGCTATGATGGAACTGCTTCTCCTGCAGTTTCTCAAGCCCAACTCTTTGATTGTAAGGAAATTTTTAATTATTATCCTCCTGTGTTGGGAATTTTCTTTAATCAGGCCATTGCAAGGATGAATAAGGTATTTTATGGGAACAAACAGATATTCCCCCTGAACTGATGCAATATTATGATCTGAAGTTGTTTCATATGTCTCTTCATCGATGGATGGGTCTTCAGATCCAGTCTCAGTTCTGACTTTCCGACTTTGGCCAGTCAAGACTTTGCATCCCAAGATCAGGCTTGTCCCTTTACTCATAACCCTCTGTAAAGCTCAACATTACCCCAGATCTCGTTTGCTGCTCATTCAAGACAGATGCAGATCTCCTTGCTCAGGAGTGGGTGAAGTTTTGCAAAAACATTTTGTAAGAATATTTTGATTCAGTCTCTTTTTCTGTAGTATCTTATATCTTTTACCCTAACCTCCTGATCTGATGTTGTCCTTTTCATTCTTCCTCAGTGAATGGGTTACAGATCCGAGCCTTGGATCCGAGTCGGCCACATAGCTCAGACTTCAGCTTCAACTCTGTAGCTCCACCTTGTACCCACAGTACCCCAGATGTAATTTGCTGCCATGCTCAGATGTAGGGTCTTTCTCTCGAGGGTTTTGTCAAATTTTCTGCTGTTTTTCTTAAGAGAAAGTTAACTTTCTTATCTTAAATTCCCACCTTTTACTGCAACCTCCTTCTAAGTTCCTAGTTTCTTTTTCTGCATCGGGAGAGTAGTTACTATATTTTTATATAGTAGATTCTTATTTTTACCATAGTTGGTAGTTTCTTCTTATATGCCCTTTCTGTCCTTTCTACCCTCTGTTACGGGGTAATTCTCAATTACCATTGCTGGAATTTTTTATTTCTAAAATATTTCTTTCTAAAAAAAAAAAAGTCTTATTCTTTTATATATTTCTCTGTTGTCCTTTTCTTCACCTGTCATGGCTGACAAACCAACAGATTTAAAAAAATGCAGTTCTTGTGTGCACAAAATCCCTAACTCAGATGACCACAAGGAGTGCATATATTGTTTCAAAGAAGTTCATCTGAACACCAACTGCTCAATATTTGCAGCTTTTAATACAAGGGCATTAGCTGATAGACACAGCAAACTCATGCTGAAGGGTCTACTTCCTCCCTCAACTACATCTTCTTCAGGGGTTCAAACCCTAAGTAAAACAGCTAAAACTCCTTCGGAGTACAGAAAGTGCTTTCTGCCAAAGTCCCCCAGAACTTCTTCGGAAACTCCTCCGAAAGTTTCAAAAATATCGGATCCAATTTCCTCAGACCCAAAATTATGCACTCCGTTCCAAAATCTTCAGATCCTAAAGCTTCATATCCGATCATTATTTTGGCAAGTTCCAGAGCTCAGGTTTCAGTTCGCAAGCCCTAGGATCTGAAACCTAGTCCATCATATACTCCAAGAGCTCACTCCCCAGAGTTCATTTTGGATTTAGTCTCCCCTTGGCTCCATTCCCACTTTATGCAAACTCCTAAAAAATAGTCTAGCCTCCAGTCTACCACATCCTCCAGATCCTCCAGAAGTCTTTCCAAAGTGGACATGAATGGGATGATGCAAAAGTCCTTAAAGCTCAGATACAGACGGGGTCATTTTGGTTCCATCCCCTGTTGGATCAGTGACTTTTCAGGCCACTACTCACACAGTGTTATCTCCTTCTGTGAGCCATCCTTTGGTTTTGGAACCCCAGAGTTCCAGAGTCATATCCAAAAACAATTACTTCCTCGACTCTAATGACATCTCTGACCATTTCCACTGTTATTCCTTCTGATCGGAATGGGTCTTGGAGCTGAAGTGTCAGCATCGGATCCGTGGGGCTGGGATCTACTCCAATGTTATTGGATCCATACCTGCTCTTGGAGCCTTGGTGCTATACAACTCAGATCCATTTCCCTCCTCCAGGCCCAGATGTGGCTGGAGTCATGATCTATCCATAGTACAAGTCTTGGCTCCAGTGCAGGTGGTGAGGGCTTCTCCTGGTCCATCTGCCTTCGAGGTTCTGGAAAGGGCTTATGTTAAGTTGTCAGTCTCGCCTTCATTCTTGCTGGATGTGTTCGGAGCCAAACCTCGGCTCTGACTTGGCCTATACCAAAGCTTGAGAGCTAATTTTACCGGCTCGAGGCAACCCTATATCCCATGATGCTAGGCGGTAACTACCCAGATCTTGTTTGCCGCTTTCGCTAGCGAGGTGCTCTTTTTACCGGCTCACAGGTTAGTGACTAAATTTAAGAAAAATTCTAGTTTTTCTACTTAGTTTTCCCATTATATCATCTAACTAGGCTAGTTTTACTGTTATTTCAAATTTTAGTTCCTATTTTTATCCCTTATCCCAGTTATACTCCCCACCCTAGGTTAGGCCTTTGGCCCTTCCGTTTTTTCTTAGGTTCCCTCACAGGGATTCTTAGTTGTGTGTGTGTGCCTTTAGTATCCCTGTATCCCTGTCTGTTTGAGTGTGTGTGTGTGTTTCTAACTTTAGAATCTTGTTTTTCTTTTCGACAGCAATATGTCGAAAGAGACAAAGGTCTCAGGCTTCAAGAAGTGTGACTTGTGCTGTCAGATGATGTCGCTGACAGACAGTCACACTTCTTGTGTTTATTGCCTGGGACCCCTGCACCTGCAGGACTCTTGCTCTGTGTGCCATGCATTCAGCCCAAGAGTCCTGCAGGAGCGCAGGAATAAGTTGATCTTGAGGGGCTTGTTAAAGCCCGAAGGTTCCCCGGCTAAGTCCGTGCCGGGGAAGCCTTCGAAGCCACCCAAACCGTCGGCTCTGTGCTCTAAGCCTTCGGATGGTGGCTCACCTTCTGCGACACGATCGGCTCCGGCTGGAGCCGATACATCTGTATCGCAGCTTCCTGTATCAGCTTCGGCCAGAGCCGATGCCTCTAAGACTCAATCTTCACAGTCGGCTCCGGCTGGAGCCGACGTGTCTACGGCTCCATCGGCTCCACCAATCTTGATGCCCTCCACACGTAAGAGGTCCAGATCTCCATCTCTGGAATCTGTCCATTCAGCTCCGAGATCACCTTTACTCTCGGAGCGGAGCCATCGGAGCCATTCCACTCGGTCTTCCAGGCTTTCCGACCATGACCTTGAAAGGGTGGTTAGCAGACTGTTAAAGTCTCAGGCACTGGCCCAAATGCTTCACAGCCCGTCTCATCAGACAGCGGCTACATCCATACAACCTACTATTCCTCCTTCGACTCTGCCCCAATGTTCGGAGCCAGAGCTCCTCGGAGCCGTGACCATTGTGACGTCGGAGCCGATACCTCCCCCTTCGGCTCCTTCGGCTCCTTCGTCTGCTCCGATCTCGTCCATGGTGCCTTCCTTGGAGGGATCCGGGCACTTGGACTCTCTTTGCCGGCTTCGAGGGGGCGAGTGGCATCGGACCCTTGTCTGACCCCGTTCTCCCTCTCGGAGCGTCGGCGCTGGTGAGGTCGGCCCTGACATCGGCTTCGGAGCCGTCCCTGTCGATGCCGGCTGGGGTTCCTAGTTCTTTGGAGCGGGAGCCCTCTGGCCTGCCTGATAGGGGCGCCTTCGAGGTCATGAGGAGCGTACTGGCCCCAGTGCCTGCTCTACGGTCAGCTCCATCAGCTCTTCCCACTGTAGTGCCTGCTGAGGTCTCTTCCCACTCTCTCGCCCCCAGCCGTAGAGATCCAATGCCTCAGGTTTCCCCACTGGGAATATCCTCCTCTTCCGAGGTTTCTCCTGATCCATCAGGTGAACCCCCGCGTAAGAGGACATGTAAGAGGAAGCATGTGGACTCCCCTGAGTCCGTCACATCTGATACCAACTTGGATGAGTCGGAAGGATCCCCAAGGTCCCCCTCTGAGGATGTCTCCTTTTCTGACATCCTTAAAATCCTTAAACAGAGGGGGAACTGGTCTTCCCTTAATCCTTCCGAGGACAAGTCGGTTTACCTGGAGGCTTTTGGTTCTCGACCCTCCACCTCCTGGGTGTCTCCGCCCTTCGACCCCCTTATGGAAGTGGTGGCGCGGAAGGCGTGGACGGCCCCTGATTCGATGGAACCCACCCCACGGAGGCCTTCCAAATTTATAACATCCCCTTCGGATAAGCAATTTTTATCTAAAGGTGTCACAGTTGATGCCATGGTGGTGGCGGCAGCCACCAAGAAGGAGCTGGCTGATCCTTCAGTGCCTATCCATCCGCCTAACAAGAAGTCTAGGACAATGGATAGGTACAGCAAGCAGATGTTCTCGTCAGCGACCTTTGCCATGTGGTCGCTGAATTACTTATGCCACTTCACCCGTCTACAAAGAGACATTCTCAAAGAACTGGGTGAGGTTCTACAGGATCCATCAGCTACTGGGTCTCAGGACAAAATTAACTCACAGCTAGGAACCCTGAATTCCATTGTCAACTCCTCCATGCGGCTTATTTCCTATGCAGCCGATGGAGCGAGTAGGGCCGCAGGCACAGGTGTGGCATTAAGGCGTCACGACTGGATGCGGCTTTGCAACTTCGCAGACCCCTTCAAGGCATCCTTCACTAACTTCCCCTTTTATGGTTCAGCGTTGTTTGGACCTCAAGTAAAAGATACTTTGACCAGATGCGAACAAGATGGCAAGACTCTTTCTGCCGTAGGAGTCCGTTTTTCAACCCCATCTAGACCATATCCTAAGGGTCAAAAGGGTGGAAAAATGTGGTTCCGCAAATCACAAGGAGTCACGCCTGACGCAAGAGGTCAGTTCCCCTCTAGAGGCAGAGGGGGGAACAACAACAACAGACACCGTCCAAGAGGCAGAGGGGGTCTGCAGAATCAGGGTAGCAGAGAAACCCTCTCTGACAAACCCTTCCAGCATCCCCGAGGTGCTACCCGACTGTCCATCTTCGGAGGCAGTCGGGGGAAGATTATCGCTGTACCCACAAGCCTGGCTCTCCCTCACTCAAGACAAATGGGTGCAGTCGATTATATCCGAGAGTTACAAAATCCCCTTTATCCAAACCCCAACTATTCATATGGGGTCTCTTCCAGACGTTCCACCCAGTCTAAGGGAACAAGCAGCACTAGAAATATCAAAACTGCTAAAAAAGAGAGCCATCGAGCCAGTCCCAGCAGACAACTAGGATCCGGAGTCTACTCAAAGTTCTTTTTGGTACCAAAAAAAACAGGGGACTGGAGGCCAATATTGGATCTCAGCAAACTAAACAAGTTTGTAAAAAGAACGAGGTTCCGAATGGTCACGCTACAGTCCATTCTACCCCTTCTGGGCAAGGACAATTGGATTTGCTCAGTGGACCTTCAGCATGCGTACTATCATATCAAAATATATAGGCGCTCCAGAAGGTTTCTCCGCTTCCGGCTGGGGGCCAGTCACTACGAGTTCAGAGCCCTGCCCTTTGGTCTCACTACAGCCCCTCGAGTGTTCACCAAATATATGGCAGCGGTTACGGCTCACCTGAGACGTCAAGGATTCCAGGTGTTTCCATATCTAGACGACTGGCTCCTCACTGCCACCACCAGGCATCAACTTCTTCTAGCCAGAGATTACACCATTCACATTTGCAAAGGGCTAGGTATCTCTCTAAATTTCGAAAAGTCTGCCTTGTCACCTTGTCAGTCTATTACCTTCATAGGCGCCACCTTGGACACCATTCAGCTCTCAGCAAAGTTAACAGAGCAGAGGGTCTTAGATATTCAAAATCATGTTCACGTCCTCCTTCAGAGCAACAAAATTCAGGCCAGGTATGTTCTGAAAGTATTAGGTCTCATGGCGGCAGCCATCACGCTTCTTCCCCTTGCCCGCTTTTACATGCCGCTTCTTCAGTGGATGCTTTTCTCCCAGTGGACCTTCCAACAGCTCCCTATGACACACAAGATCTTAATAACTCTATCTTGCAAAAAACATCTGTCTTGGTGTATGGTCTCCCCTCAAGTCCATCAAGGCAGACCATTTACTCCTCCCCCCCCCCCCGGTCGCCAAGGTCACATCGGACGCCTCCCTGATTGGGTGGGGGGGGCATTTTCAGGGCAGGACAGTCCATGGCACATGACAACCTTTCGGATACCACTTGCACATAAACGTCCTGGAGATGAGAGCAGTGCTTTTGACGTTGCAAGCCCTCCAAGACTCTCTTCCTCTGGAAACTATTGCAATTCAAATGGACAATATGTCCATAGTATGGTATATCAACAAGCAGGGCGGAACCAAGTCCTATCCCCTGTGTCGAGAAGCACTCAGACTCTGGCAATGGGCGATCTCTTCTCAGCGGTTTCTGATAGCAACGCATATCCCCGGGAAGTCCAACGTCATAGCGGACAGGCTGAGCAGAGCTATTCTCATGCCCCACGAGTGGTCTCTCAAGCAATCGGTGACGGAGGAAATTTTCCGGAAGTGGGGGTTTCCTTGCTGCGATCTTTTTGCAACACCACAAAACAGCAAGTGCCTTGACTTCTTCACTCTCTTCCTCCTTCCAGGCCATCCCCCTAGAGACGCTGTAGTCCACGATTGGCCTCTGGGACTTCTATACGCTTTTCCCCCCTTTCCATTAATCACACAGATAATTCAGAAAGCTACTGCCTTGAGAGCCAAGATGATTCTGAATGCCCCTTATTGGCCTCAACAGATATGGTTCCCGTTCCTGCATCGTTATCTTTTGGAGCAGCCTTGGCATCTGGATCCAGTGCCAGATCTTTTGGCCCATCAGTCAGGGCAGCTGCACCAATCTCTCCAATCTCTCAACCTCACAGCTTGGTTGCTCCACTTCCGTCCCTAGCCAGGCTTCCAATGATTTCAAATTCTATCCGGGATATTATCGTAGCTTCCCTTAAGTCTTCCACCAGAAGGATCTATGCTAGTAAATGGCAACTTTTTCCTTCTGGGCAAAGGCTAGGAATATAGACCCCTTCACTGCTCCAATACACTCGATCTTAGATTTCCTAGCTGAAATCTTTCATTCAGGATCTTCATCCTCCACAGTAAAAGTTCAGTTAGCAGCCATTTCCAATTTCCACATAGGCCTGTCGGACTCCAGCATCATGTCCCATAAGCTTTGCAAGGCATTCCTCAGAGGTATCTTTTTACTCTAGCCCCCAATCAAAGACCCCCCACCACAGTGGGATTTAAACTTTGTTTTAACATCCTTGATTCTCCCTCCCTTTGAACCTGCGGCTTCCTGTTCATTGAAGTTACTTTCCTGGAAGACACTCTTCCTAGTCGCCATTACTTCTGCTAGGAGAGTTATCTGAACTTCATGCCCTTTGCATTCGTCCTCCTTATTTAGTTTTCCACAAAGACAGAGTTTCTCTAAGAACTAACCCGTCTTTTTTACCCAAGGTGGCTTCTCAGGCAAATTTAAATCAATCTATTGATCTTCCAGTTTTCTTCCCTAATCATTCAAACAGAGTGGAGCAAAAACTGCATTGCCTGGATGTTCATCGTCAGCTCTGCTACTATCTCGACAGAACTAAGCAAATCAGAAAATCTGATCAACTTTTTTTATCTTATGCAGAAAGTAGAAAGAGCCTTCCGGTATCCAAAGTAACCCTATCTAGGTGGCTGTCTTCTGTGATCACCTGTATGTATCAACTCAGAGGTAAAGAATTGCCTTCTAGGCCAAGAGCCCATTCAACCAGAGCGTTAGCTACATCTACAGCCTTTCAAGCTAGATTACCAATAGACACTATCTGTGCGGCAGCCACATGGGCCTCTCCTCATACCTTTGTTACACATTACAAATTGGACATGGCCTCCAGAAACAGGGCAAATTTTGGTTCCACCGTTCTCAAGAGTCTGTTCCAATGAGCCACCCAGGATGAAGGTGCTAGGGACGCGGTCCCATCCAGCAAGAATGAAGGCGAGATTGACAACTTAACATTGAGAAGTTATGTACTTACCATAACGTTCCATGTTAGTTGTCTTCTCTCGCCTTCTTTCTTGCGTCCCACCCACCATCCCCCTAGCCTGGACAGACCGAAAGGATTTTCCCTTCTTGTAAGGGACCTTATCTTGCACTATTTCAAGCCCAAACAGGTGGTCCTGGGATAGCTACGTCTTCAGATAGTGACATTTAGGGAGTTCTCCTTTCTCCTCCTCCACCTGAGTGGAGAGACTGAATTGGCTGTTGTTTTGTCAGCTACCAAACGAGATCTGGGTAGTTACCGCCTAGCATCATGGGATATAGGGTTGCCTCGAGCCGGTAAAATTAGCTCTCGAGCTTTAGTATAGGCTGAGTCGAGCCCCCCCCCCGGAGGAGATCCATTGGAAGAGGACATGTAAGAGGAGACACACAGATTCCCCACTGGAATCTCTCTCTGAAGATACTGATTTTGAGGAAGGGGAAGGGTACCCAGATCATCACTTGATGATGTCTCCTTTAGAAACATATTAGAGATCCTTAGACAAAAAGGTGGAAAGGTGCTTGGTCTTCCAATAATCCTTCTCCTGAGGAGTCAATATTTTTGGAGGCTTTTGGTTCTGGCCCATCTACATCTTGGGTGATCCCTCTGGTAGATGAGCTTATTGATCTAGTCTCTCACCGAGCATGGAAGGAGCCAGATTCTGTTGAGCCTATACCTTGTCGACCTGACAAATTCCTAGCTCCCCCAAAAAGTAAAGGTCACTGTAGCAAAGGTACCCCAGTAGATGATATGGTGGTGATGGCCACCACTAAAATAGAGCCAGGAGAACAGAGGTCATCTGCCCATCTGCCATATAAAGAGTGTTGGGCACTGGACAGATTTGGAAAGTGAGTCTTTGTCTCAGCGATATTCCCCTTGAGGTCTCTTAACTATTTGGCACAATTTACAAGGCTGCAGAGAGATTTGACCAAAGAAATGTCAAATTCTGTCTCTGACTCCATGTCTGCAGAGGATTTCAAAAGATCATCTTCTCAACCGGCAACTGTTTTATCAATTTCCAATGCGTACATAAGGTGGATCTGTCACAAAACTGAAGGCACCTCACGGGTGGTCGGTTCAGGCATCGCTGTGAGGAGATATGCGAAATGCAGCTATGTGACTTTGTGGATTCTGTCAAGGCATCGTTCATTAATGCTGCCTTTGATGGAACACCTTTGTTTGGTCCTTATGTGAAAGAAATGCTTACCCGCAGTTAACAATTATTTCTTGCCCTCTAAGAACAATCTCTAGAAATCAGAGAGGTGGTAAGAAAACGTGGTTTTGCAAATCTCGGGGATCATTCCAAGATCCACATGGAAACAACTCCTTCAGAGGCAGAGGAGGCAGTTCTAACAGTAGACGCCTGCCTAGAGGCAGAGGAGGTCCACAAAATTAGGGTTTCCATGATTCTTTTCCGGATAGACCCTATTAGCACTCCCAAAGTGTTGCTTGACTGCCAACCTCTGGAGACAGTCAGGGGACAATTGTCCTTGTACCCAGATGTCTGGCTACTAAAACAAAAGATACCTGGGTGCTAAAAATAATATCCAGAAGTTACTTCATACCATTTTTCCAACCCACAGTCTACAGAAGGAGAAAGCTTCCCGATCTTCTGCCCAGACTGAAGAATGCAGCAGCCCAAGAAATGAAAAAAAGCTGCTAGACAAAAGAGTTAGTCAGGAAGGATTCGGAACTTACTGAGTTTCTTTTTAGTGCTCAGAAAGACAGAGGACATGAGACCAATTTTGGATCTAAGTAAACTGAACCAGTACCTAAAAACGTCAAAGTTCTGGATGGTCATGGTCCAGTCCATTCTGCCATTTCTTCACAAGGATGAATGGATGTCCTCTATAGATCTTCAGGATGTGTACAATCACATCAAAATAGACAGGTGATCCCGAAGACACTTATGCTTTTGGTTGGGAACCAGTCACTTCCAATTCAGAGCCCTTCCCTTTGGACTCACCACAGCCCCAGGGTGTTCACCAAATGTATGGCAGTGCTGGCAGCTCACTTGAGACTAAAAGGATTCCAAGTGTTTCCATATCTAGACAACTGACTCCTCAACACCCTCTCTCTGCATCTCCTTCAACAATCCAGGGACTATTTGCTCCAGGTTTGTCACTTACTGGAAATAACAATCAATTACTCCAAGTCAAATCTGACACTAGTACACAGCCTGGAGTTTACTGGTACACATCTCAACATGGCAATGCAAATTGCATCTTTACCAACTCATCACATACACACACTCAGATCTCTGGTTAATCAGATTTTATCCCATCTGTCTCCTCCAGCCAGATTCATTCTTCAAGCATTGGGGTCTATGGCAGCAGCAATAGTCCTACTTCCTTTAGCCCATTACTATATGCATGTTCTTCAGTGGACTCTAGCTGTTCAATGGTCTATTCTTTGACAACCCTTATCTTTGCCAGTCAAGCTTACACCAATTGGCAGATACCACATCCAGTGTTGGATCCAGCTGAATGACATTTATCTAGGCCAACCCTTTGTTTTAACACCCCCAATGGCCATGGTGACTATGGATGCCTCCCAGTTGTGGTAGGGAGGGGCATTACTTCGGAAGGATGGTCCAAGGCACTTAACCCCCCCCCCCCGGGGTCTACTTTAATTAACCGAAAGCTGATTCCAGCAAATGCAAATCTATCTACACATATACATCGAACCGCGAAATGAGCGAACTCACAAAACCGCGGAACTCAAAATACCGATTTGTCATACTCGGCCAATCCCACCGCCAGAAACACATTACCCACCCAAACAAAATAAATTAACAAAAACATACACCAACCAGAACCCTACTTCTAACCCTACACTAAACCCCACATACACCACTATCTATGCACTTTACTTAACCCCTCCCTAACCCTAAGGTCTGTAACTACCGCACACTTACCCTACGGAGCTATACCCAAACAAAATAAATAAACCACACACATACACTAAGCAAACCCCTAACTCAAACCCTACACTAAACGTTAAATACATTACCCATATTACATTACCTATCTATGCACTTACCTTAACCCGCACCCTAATATCCATAACTATCGCACACTTACCTTACAGATCTGTAGCTCAGACGAGTCAACCAAAACACTTCCACATTTAGAATTTTACGGTAATTTCGTGGTTTTGTGAGTTCGCTTATTTCGCAGTTCGATGCAATTGCGTCGATGGATTTGCATTCGCTGGAATCAGCTTTCAGTTAAATAAAGTAGACCCCCCCCCCCCAAGAGACAATTTTGCATATCAATGTCCTGGAGATGAGAGCAGTGCTATTAGCGTTGCAGGCATTTCAAGATGCTGTACCTCTAGGGGCTATTGCAGTACAGACTGACAACATGTCTGTAGTCTGGTACATCAACAAATAAGGGGAAACCTGATCTTATCCTTTCTGCTGAGAGGCAATGAGAATGTGGCAAAGGGCGATCTCCACCAACCACTTTCTAGTCGCAATGCACATTCTAGGGTAAACCAACATATTAGTCGACAAACTCAGCAGGTCCGTTTTGATGCTTCTCAAGTGGACTCAAAAACAATCAATGGTAGAGATAATTTTCCATCATTGGGGCTAACCTTGCTGCGACTTCTTTGCGTCCCCCCACAACAAGAAGTGCAGCAGGTATTTTGCCCTGATCCTTCCTCAGGGGAGTCACCGAGAGATGCTGTAGTCCACATTTGTCCACACAGTCTCCTTTACTATTATTCTCCACTCCCCTTGATCCCCATATTATTACAGAAAGCAATCCAGTTGAAGAGCTCATTCATCCTCATTGCCCCCTACTGGCTTCGACGGGTGTGGTTCCCCTTCCTTTGGTCTCGTCTTCACTATCCTCTATGGATACTGGACCCAACTCCAGATCTTGTTTCACACCCCTCAGGGGTGAGTCATCCCAATATCCCAGCCCTCAAACTTACCACATGGTTTCTCCAGTTGCAGTGATAGCCAGACAGCCCAGGCTTCCTTCACCTGCATGTGCCATTATATTATCCTCACAAAAATACACCACCAAGAAAGTTTACAAGAGTAAATGGAAAATATTTTCCTTTGGACCTTGAAAAATAATGCTGACCCTTTTACGTCCCTGGACTCTGCTGTTCTTGTTTTTTCTGGCTGCTGTTTTCAAAGAAGGAGCTAGTTTTTCTATTATTAAACTACAGATGTTATGTGATCCTATCTCGCCTACATTCAATACTGATGGGCTCGGAGCCGATCCCTCGGCTCCGACTCGGCACGCTATGCTATAGAGTGAGGCCTCTTATTGGCTGAGCTATTTCTTATCCCAGGATGCACCACCACTAATCTCCCAGATCTCGTTTGCCGCTTACAAGCTAAGACGTGGTCTCAACTTGGCTGGGCTAAGTACTACTTTATTTAGGCTTTTCCTGTCAGGAATTTGCTTGTTTTGAACCCAAAAGCTGTTTTAACAGCTATTGTTGTGATACGAGTGTGTTTGGATATATTTGTTGAGGAATTTGTGTTTTTTCGTTAAGGGAAGGTTTCCCGTTTTAGTTAGAGGGGCCTTCCCCTATTGCTATTTGCTATTCTAGCATTTTATTTGTGTGTCAAGTACCCGTTTTAGTTAGAGGGTCTTGACCCTCCTTTTCTGTGTTTTTGTGCAACTGT
The DNA here is from genome assembly GCF_019279795.1 of Protopterus annectens. Classification (NCBI taxonomy): domain Eukaryota; kingdom Metazoa; phylum Chordata; order Ceratodontiformes; family Protopteridae; genus Protopterus; species Protopterus annectens. Next base: position 1,983,633,536 of record NC_056726.1, read on the forward strand.
ATTGTTGTTTAAAAAAAAAAAAAAAAAAAAAAAAAAAAAACTTTATATTTTGAACTTTAAACTGCTAGTTTTTGGTGTATTATCTATCTTTAGACATGTCCAAAGAGCATAGACCCTCTGGGTTTAAAAAGTGCGCGAGGTGTGGTTATAAGATGTCCATAACGGACGACCACTCCTCGTGCGTTTATTGTTTAGGCGCCAAGCACTTACAAGAGTCATGTAGCGTGTGTCACGCCTTTTCATCAAGAGTCCTCCAGGAGAGGAAGAACAAATTAATCCTAAAAGGTTTGATAAAGCCATCCTTCGAGGAGGCTTTATCTTCCTCTTCCTCTCCTTCAAAAAAGAAAAAAGCGTCAGCTCCGACCAGTCTGTCGGAACCGACTGCCAAAAAACCTAGGCAGGCTTCTCCATCGGCTCCACGGACTTCGGAGCCGAGGGCGGAACGGTCTGCCTCGATGCCTCCAGTCTCGACCCTCTGGTTTCGGAGCCGAGGACTGGGGCATCGAGAGGCGGGTCACCTTCATCGGCTCCACTGGTATTGGAGCCGATAAGGGTTGCCGGCTCAGACTCTTCCCTTCGGCGAAGTCCTCATCGGCACCGAGGGAAATTGTTTTGAAATCTCCTCGAACCGATAGTGATAGAATCCATTCGGAGCCGGTCCCCTAGTCCTATGGAGCCGATGGAGACATCGGTTCGGACCCGATCGGTGTCATCTAGATCCTCCAAGATGTCTGATTCGGACATCGACAGGGTGCTCCTAAGACTCTTCCAGTCTCCGGTGTTTCAAAAGCTAGTTTCGCTCCAGCCCATTCGCCGGAGCCGATGGTCCACCCTGCTTCTTTGGTTCCTCCTCCAACAGCCTCGGCACCGTTGGAGCCGGTGCTGGTGGAACCGATGGGGGTTTTAGGGTCGGGCCCGACCCTTACTCCAACTCCGGCTCTTGAGTCGGAGTTCGGTACGTGGACTTCTTCTGTCGGCCCGGGGACGCCGACTGATGTTTTCGGTCCCAAGCCTTCCTCTCGGTGCGTCGGCTGTGGGAGTGCCGTCCACCGTCGTGGCCATGGAGATGGGACCCTCCCAGGATTCTGGTGGTCCCGCCTTCAGGGCTATGAGGAGTGCGTTAGCCAAATCATCTTTGGCTACCTCCACGGTCTCCCCAGCTCCTTCCCTGCATACCGAGACTGGATCTTTGGCAGTCCCCCTGTCCTTAGACAGCGGAGCCCCGGGGCCTGAGGTTACCCCCACTGGGGTTCCCCCCCCTCCGGGAGGTCCTTCCGAAGCTTCTTCGGAAGAACCCCCCAGGAAAAGATCGTGCAAGAGGAAGCACGTCGACTCCCCTGATGAGTCTCTTACATCAGACACTGATCTCGATGATGCAGAGGGGTCCCCTAAGTCGTCCTCGGATGATGTCTCCTTTGCAGACATCCTGGAAACCCTTAAACAACGAGGCGGCTGGCAATCCAAACCCCCTTCTGCTGATGAGTCGGTGTTCCTTAAGGCCTTCGGGGCTCAGCCCTCCGCCTCCTGGGTGTCTCCGCCCTTCGATGAGCTCTTGGACTTGATCTGTCGAAGGGCGTGGGAACACCCAGACTCTGTGGAACCGGTGCCTGCTCGTCCTAATAAATTCCTCTCAGCACCCCCGGAAAAAGAGATGTGAGAGTGTTCGATCTCGCCGTTTGTTCTTACACCTGGGTTCGGAGCCGATCCTCGGCTCCGTGTCGGCCGCTTTGCAAGCTCTGCATCGAGAAGAAGCTCGAGACCAACCTAACTCCCACAATCCCCCTCTGCCTTTACCTCAGATCTAGTTTGCCGCTGCAGCGTTCGCATCAGTTTGATGAGCTCGAGCAAATTTAAGCTAAGATTTATATTTTTCTTATATTTCTTAAAAAAATTTTCTTCTAAAATATTGTCTTAAGTGACTGTGTGTGTGTGTGTTTGTAGTGTTTCGAGGAATTCTCGGTTCCATATAAAGTTCCTTTTATACTTTATTAGAGTTTTCCCTCGGGGCCTACCCCACCCTTTTACTGGATTGACTACTGGATTGACTTTTTTACTGGATTTGACATAAGTTTCTGGATTAGACAAAATTACTGGACTTGACATAATACTAACTTTTTCTTTGTTAGCTATTCCTAAAATTGTGACATGTCTGAGAAAGCTAAGTCTGGCTTTAAACGTTGCCAATGTGGGCAAAAGATGTCGGTGACTGATAATCATAGTTCCTGCGTCTACTGTCTTGGCCCTCTCCATCTGCAAGAAGACTGTTCAATATGTCATTCTTTCAGTGGAAGGGTCATGACAGATAGGCGCAGGAAACTTATGGATAGGGGTCTTTTAAAACCTACCTTTCAAGAGGCTCTGGATGCATCAGACCAGGCATCCAAATCCTCGAAGGAATCGAAGACGTCGGAGCCCAGGTCATCGGCTCCGAGCTCTTCAGTTAAAGTTCGATCACCGGTTCCACAGACTTCGGGGCCGAGTGTTGAACTATTGTCAGTTTCCGAGCCTCGAGTCTTGGAACCGGTGACGGAGCTCCCTCCCCCGGCACTGTTGAGGTCGGCTCCATCTTCGATTCCTTCGACGCGCTCTTCCAGGCCCCTCTCCGACACCGATGTAGACCGCGTGGTGCAGAAATTAATGGATAATACAGCCTTATCCAAGCTCATCTCTGTCTCCTCCCAGTTGGTGTCGAGACTCGAAGGCCTTCCCTTATCTCCACCTGTTCCTCCTCCGAAACCTATCCAGTTTTCGGAGCCGGAAGAGGCTGATCTGGTGATTGTGGAGCCCTCGGTGCCAGAACCGTCTTTCTCTCGGTCGGCTCCGTTCACCTCGACTCCGTCGGATCCGGTACCGGAGTCTCGGAGCCGAAGATCCATCCTTGGATCCGGGACTGAGAGTCGGACCGATGTTTCGGTTCCGACACTCCCTCTCGGGGCCTCGGCTCGGATCGACTCGGCTCCGTCCTCGGGGTCGATGCCTTCGGTGCCTGTCTCGGGGATTCTTCCGATTTCCTCCGAACCGGGAGATACCTCGACTCGGGATCCGCGGGCCTTCGACCTCATGAGGAAGGTGTTGTCTACCCAGACAACCACATCAGCAGAAACAGCTTCTCCTTCCCATAAAGGACCGTTATCCTCCTCTGCACCCACGGCTACATCTAAGCGTCGAGCACCTGTGTCTCAGCCACCCCTGGAGGGTGCCCCCTCTTCCTCGGAGGCTTCTTCGGATGCCCCCCCCGAGGAAGTTCCGAGGAAAAGATTGTGTAAGAGGAGACACTTAGATTCTCCACAGGAATCATTGACATCGGACACTGACTTGGATGAGTCAGAGGGGTCCCCAAAGTCACCCTCAGAGGATGTCTCTTTTTCTGACATCCTGGAGATCCTAAAGCAGAGAGGTGATTGGCAAGCCCTCCCCCTTTCTGAGGATGAGTCAGTTTTGCTGAAGGCATTCGGTGCTCGCCCTTCCTCCTCCTGGGTCACTCCGCCCTTCGATGAGTTGATGGAGCTGATTGCTCGAAGGGCATGGGAGACGCCTGACACGGTGGAGCCAGTCCCTAGAAAGCCTAACAAGTATATTACTGCCCCTCAAGATAAGGCTTATCTGACAAAGGGAGTGCCAGTGGACGCTATGGTGGTGGCAGCGGCCACGAAAAAGGAGATGTCTGAATCTTCCTCATCTGTCCATCCGCCTAACAGAGATTCTAGGACTATGGACAGGTATGGGAAGCGCATTTTTAGTTCAGCGGCTTTTTCTATGCGATCCCTGAACTATTTGACCCACTTCACACGGCTACAGAGGGATCTAATCAAAGAGTTGGGAGATACCCTCCAGGGTACTACAGATGCTGCTATTTCAGAAAAGGTTACAGCACATCTCAATACCCTTACATCTGTTGCAAACTCATCCATGAGGCTGATCTCATACGCAGCCGAAGGATCGAGTAGGGCAGCAGCTTCAGCGATTGCTCTTCGTAGACAATCCTGGATGCGCTTATGTTCATTTGCGGAAGCCTTTAAGTCTTCCTTTACTAACGCCCCATTTGATGGTGCCACTCTCTTTGGCCCCAAAGTAAAGGAGACCCTTACCTGGTGTGAGCAAGAGGGAAAGACTCTGTCTGCTGTCGGAGTCCGTTTTTCCACCCCATCCAGACCATACCCCAAAGGGCAACGTGGTGGAAAAATGTGGTTTTGAAAACCCCAAGGATCTTTCCCAGACACACAGGGTGATGCCCCCTCTAGAGGCAGAGGAGGGGGCAGAGGTGGAAGATGCCGCCCTGGCGGCAGAGGGGGTCCGCAAAACCAAGGTGACAGGGATACACCCCCTGGGAAACCTTTCCAGCACTCCAGAGAGGAGGCCCGACTGTCCTGCTCTGGAGCCAGTCGGGGGTCGCTTAGCTTTATACCCTCAGGCCTGGCGAAATCTTACATCAGACAACTGGGTAAAAAGCGTTGTTACCAGAGGCTACAGAATACCCTTCCTATTGCCCCCAATTCCGAAGCAAAGACTCCCAGATGTGCCGCCCCATCTGCGAGACCCTGCAGCTATAGAAATTTCAAAGCTGCTAGAAAAAAGAGTAATCCAACCAGTCCCAGCGGACCAAAGAGGATTCGGAACTTACTCAAGGTTCTTTTTAGTTCCAAAGAAGACAGGGGACTGGAGGCCGATTCTGGACCTAAGCAACCTCAATACCTTCGTCAAGAAAGAAAAGTTCCGGATGGTCACGCTTCAATCGATCCTTCCATTTTTACAGAAGGACGACTGGATGTGCTCAATAGATCTGGAGGACGCATACTACCACATCAAAATGGCCAGGGCGTCCAGGGATCACTTGCGCTTCCAGCTGGGAGCCAGCCATTTTCAGTTTCGAGCCCTGCCCTTTGGTCTGACCTCAGCCCCCAGGGTTTTCACCAAATGCATGGCAGTGGTAGCGTCTCACCTGAGACACCTGGGATTCCAGGTGTTTCCGTATCTGGACAACTGGCTCCTTTCTGCCACCACCCAGCGTCAACTGATTCAGGCCAGGGATTACACACTACAGCTTTGTTTTCATCTCGGAATTTCCGTAAATTTCAAAAAATCTTCACTACAGCCATCACAGCATATCTCATTCATAGGAGCAGAATTGGATACGCATCATTTAATTCTAAGACTTCCTCCAGAAAGGATAGCCTCACTACAAAGCCACATATCTCTTCTTCTGTCATCCAGAAAATCCCCAGCAAAACTGGTTCTGAAGGTTTTGGGTCTCATGGCAGCTTCTCTCATGGCGATACCATTGGGAAGACTGCACATGAGAGTTCTACAATGGCTACTGTTTGCACAATGGTCGTTCCAACAGCTACCTCTGACACACGAAATTCTGATCACAAACACATGCAAATCACACCTAGCCTGGTGGCTCCGGACTTGCAACCTTTCCAGCGGAAGACCATTTGTGCTACCCACGCCGACAGCTACGGTGACCATGGACGCTTCCCTGATAGGGTGGGGGGGCATCTTTCAGGGACAGACAGTCCCAGGCGAATGGACCAATTTAGAGTACAATCTGCACATCAATGTTCTAGAGTTGAGGGCAGTGTTTCTAGCGTTGCAACACTTTGCTCCCCATCTTCCTCTAGGGACTATTGCAGTTCAGACGGACAACATGTCCGTAGTCTGGTACATAAACAAACAAGGAGGAACCAAGTCTTATCAGCTATGCAGAGAGGCCATGAGAATCTGGCAATGGGCGGAGTCCACGGGTCGCTTTCTGATTGCAACGCACATCCCGGGGTCATCCAACGTCATAGCCGACAGGTTGAGCAGAGCAATCCTGTTGCCTCATGAGTGGTCCCTCAAACAGTCAGTTGCGAAGAAGATTTTTCGCAAATGGGGCCAGCCTTCCTGCGATCTTTTTGCGTCTCCAATGAACGCCAAATGCAGAAGCTATTTTGCCCTATTACCCTCCAGGGAAGTCCCCAGGGACAGCTGGTTCACGATTGGCCCCCGGGTCTCCTGTACGCTTTTCCTCCTTTTCCCCTGATTGCAAAGTTTCTGCAGAAAGCCAACAACCTGCAAAGGACGATTATCCTCATTGCCCCATTCTGGCCTCGTCAAATCTGGTTTCCCTTTCTTCTGGCACACCGCATTCGGGGACCCTGGATCCTGGACCCGGAGCCGGATCTACTGACCCACTCTTCAGGGGCTCCCCACCCCTCGCTACTGTCACTCCAACTAGCAGCTTGGCTGCTCTGCTTCCCTACTTAGCCAGGTCTGATCTTCTTTCACCTGCAGTTCAGAATATACTAGTGGCTTCTCATAAAGCTTCCACTACAAAGACCTACACTAGTAAATGGAAGCGCTTTGTTTTCTGGGCAGATACACAGCATTTGGACCCTGTTATAGCTCCCTTAAATAAGATCTTGGAGTTTTTAACCGAATTGTTCCACCAAGGAGCTTCTCCTGCCACTTTAAGAGTGCAATTGGCTGCCATTTCCAACTTTCATGTGGAAGAATGTGGGGCCCCTATTATGGCTCACAGACTTTGTAAGGCCTTTCTAAAAGGATCTTTCCATATTAGACCACCAGTTAGAACTCCTACATCACCTTGGAATCTGAACCTTTTATTATCTAAATTGATGTTACCTCCTTTTGAACCAGCCTCCTCTTGTCCATTGAAGTATTTGTCGTGGAAGACCCTCTTTTTGGTGGCCATTACATCGGCTAGGCGGGTGTCAGAGCTTCAGGCTCTTTCTATTAAACACCCTTATTTGATCTTTCACTCTGACAGAGTATCTCTTCGCACTAATCCGTCCTTTCTCCCCAAAGTTTGCTCTATTAATAACATTAATCAATCCATTGAACTCCCTACCTTTTTCAAAAATCACTCCAATAAGTTGGAGTATATGTTACACAAGTTGGATGTTCATAGACTACTTAGATTTTACCTGGATAGAACAAAGGATCACAGGAAAACAGATCAACTTTTTGTAGCCTTTGCAGACAGCAGGAAAGGTGTAGCAGTTACTAAACGAACCCTTTCCAAATGGCTAACTGATTGCATTATATTTGTTTATGCTACTTCGGAACAAACTTTACCTGTCAAACCCAAGGGGCACTCTACAAGATCAGTATCTACATCCCTGGCTCATGCAGCTCGCTTACCATTAGACACTATTTGTGCAGCTGCCACATGGTCTAAACCACATACATTCATTTCTCATTACAAGGTAGACAGGGTTTCTAGGGACAGGGCAACCCTTGGTTCCACTGTGCTCAAGAACGTTCTCCCGTGAGTTCCTCAGGAACATGGAGCTAGGGACGCTACCCAGGTGTAAGAACAAACGGCGAGATCGAACACTCTCACATTTAGAAGTTATGTCCTTACCATAACGTTCCATGTGGAGTGTTCATCTCGCCTTTGTTCTTACATTCCCACCCTCCCACCCTCAGGAAGAACGTACAGTTTGGTGCCTGGTTTGGTTTATCCTGCTTCTGCATTACGCAGTTGTTGTGTATATATGTATATATATATATATATATATATATATATATATATATATATGTGTGTATAGGTGTTCTTGCAGTTATGTTGTTTTGGCATGAATGTGTTTCTCTCTTTGACTTCTGGTTTGCTTGCAAACTAGATCTGAGGTAAAGGCAGATGGGGATTGTGGGAGTTAGGTTGGTCTCGAGCTTCTTCTCGATGCAGAGCTTGCAAAGCGGCCGACACGGAGCCGAGGATCGGCTCCGAACCCAGGTGTAAGAACAAAGGTGAGATGAACACTCCACATGGAACGTTATGGTAAGGACATAACTTCTGAATGTTAAGTTGTCTATCTCGCCTTCATTCTTGCTGGATGGGTTCGGAGCCGACCTCGGCTCCGACTCGGCCACTGTAAAAGCTCGAGAGTTGGTTCCACCGGCTCGAGGCTCCCCTTATATCCCACAATGCTAGGCGAGAGTTACTCCAGATCTCGTTTGCCGCTACAGCTATCGAGGTGTTGGTTTTCTACCGGTTCTTGGTAAGTGACTTTTCTTGTGTAAGTTAGTCTATTAAAACCCCTTTAATTTTAATATTTTTACTTATTTCCCTTAGTTTAGAGAAATTTTTATCCCCTTCTAAAAAATTCCCGTTTTTTTCCCTCAAGAACTTTAAGTTCTTCCCTTGGGCCTACTGGCCTTTTCTCTTTCCCTAGTGGAGTGTGTGTGTTATTTCTTATTTTAAAAACCTACTTAGTGGTTTATTATAATTTAAACTTGACAGGGTGTAATTAGTGTGTTTGTGTGTGTGTGTGATTACACCTTTAGAGATGTCTAAGGAAGCAAAGGTCTCTGGATTCAAGAAGTGTGATGCGTGCTGTCAGAAAATGTCTCTGACAGACGCTCACACTTCTTGTGTCTACTGTCTGGGACCTTTGCACCTGCAGGACTCCTGTGCTGTGTGCCATGGCTTCAGCCCCAGGGTCCTGCAGGAAAGAAAAAATAAATTAATTTTAAGGGCTTACTCAAGCCAGAGGATTCCCTTTCTGTATCTACAGGGAAGCCCTCTAAGGCATCTAGGTCTTCGGCTCCGACAACTGAGCCGAGACCTAAGGTTTCTAAACCTTTACCTACATCGGCTCCGGCTGGAGCCGATGAGTCTCAGTCCACAATTTCTGTGGTTCCCTCGGCTCCGGCTGGAGCGCAGGTATTAGATTCCGTGTCGGCTCCGACCAGACCTTCGGAGCCGACAACTAGGAAGAGGTCCAGGTCACCATCCCTTGGCTCCGTTCATTCGGCTCCAGGATCTCCCCTGCTGTCTGAACGGAGCCAAAGATCTCACTCCTCTAGGTCATCGAGGCTGTCGGATCATGACCTTCAGAGGGTAGTGAGTCGACTTCTTAAGTCCGAGGCACTGGCCCAGATGCTTCAGAGCCCGACTCATCAGTCGATGCCTGCCCCGGTCCATCAATATATTCCTCCTTCGACTCTCTTGAGCTCGGAGCCGGGTCGTCGGAACCGAGACTGTGATAGCGTCGGAGCCGATACAATTGTCTTCGGCTCCCTCGTCGGCTCCGATTTCTTCATTGGAAGAATCTCGGCGCCGGACTTCCCTCGTCGGCTCCGAGGGGGTGAGTGGCATCGGACCCTTGTCCGACCCCCCTCTCCCTCTCGGTGCTTCGGCGCTGGTAAGTTCGGCTCCGACATCGCCTCGAGCCATCACTGTCGGTGCCGAGGGAGGTTCTTAGCTTCTCGGAGCGGGGACCTCTGGCTTTGCCTGACAGGGGTGCATTCGAGGTCATGCGGAGTGTGTTAGAGCCTGGCTCTACTCCACAGTCGGCTCCGTCCGCCCCTCCCTCTACGGTGCCTCAGGTCAAGTCGACTCACTCCCTCATCCCGGACCGCAGAGAGCCAGCTCCTCAGGAACCCCATGTGGGGATTTCATCCTCTTCCGAGGCTTCTCCTGATTTGACAGAAGAGCCCCCTTGGAAGAGGAAGTGTAAGAGGAAACACATTGACTCACCTGAGTCCATCACGTCGGACACAGATTTAGATGATTCTGAGGGTTCCCCCCGTTCCCCTTCTGAAGATGTCTCATTTGCAGACATTCTAGAGATCCTGAAACAGAGGGGAAATTGGCCAGCCCTCAACCCTTCGGAGGATGAATCTGTGTATCTTGAGGCGTTTGGCTCTCGCCCTTCCACCACCTGGGTGTCCCCCCCCCCTTTGACCCCCTCATGCAGGTGGTTGCTAAGAAGGCATGGACGGCTCCTGATTCAGTGGACCCCACTCCCAGGAGACCCTCCAAGTTCATAACGGCACCAGCAGACAAACAATTCTTAACAAAAGGAGTTTCTGTGGATGCTATGGTGGTAGCTGCTGCCACTAAGAAGGAGCTAGCTGATCCTTCAGTACCTGTCCATCCACCTAACAAGGAATCTAGGTCCATGGACAGGTACGGGAAGCGGATGTTCTCGTCAGCGACATTTACCATGCGTTCGCTGAACTACCTATGCCATTTTACTCGTCTTCAAAGGGACTTGATCAAGGAAGTGAGTGAAATGTTAAAGGACCCTACAGCTGCGGGTTTTCAAGATAAGATGAACACGCAGCTGGCTACCCTTAACTCCATAACCAACTCCTCCATGCGTCTTCTTTCTTACGCAGCTGATGGAGCGAGTAGAGCCGCAGGGACAGGTGTAGCCTTACGTAGGCATGCCTGGATGCGGCTATGCAATTTTGCGGACCCCATCAAGACGTCTTTCACTAACTCCCCGTTTGATGGATCATCTCTTGGTCCTCAAGTGAAAGAAACCTTGACTAGGTGCGAAACTGATGGCAAGACCCTTTCTGCCGTCGGAGTCCGTTTTTCTACTCCTTCTAGGCCTTACCCCAAAGGCCAGAAAGGTGGAAAGATGTGGTTCCGTAAACAATCTCAAGGGACTTCGCCTGACGCACAGAGTCGTTTTCCCGCCAGAGGCAGAGGCGGGAATAACAATGGTAGACGCCCTAGGGGCAGGGGTCCGCACAACCAGGGCAACCGGGAAGCCTTCTCTGACAAGCCCGTTCAGCATCCCTGAGGTGGTGCCCGACTGCCCACCTCCGGAGGCGGTGGCGGGAAGATTGTCACTGTACCCAGAAGCCTGGCTATCCCTGACTCAAGACAAATGGGTACAGTCCGTCATTTCCGAAGGCTATTCTATCCCCTTTCTTCGCATTCCAAACCAATCAAAAAAATCCCTTCCAGATGTTCCACCCTCAAAGGGATCTAGCGGTTTTGGAAATTTCAAAACTGCTTGCAAAAGAGCAATTCAGCCAGTTCCAGCAGACCAGCAAGGATCCGGAATCTACTCAAGGTTCTTTTTAGTTCCAAAGAAAACAGGGGACTGGAGACCAATTTTGGATCTCAGTATCTTGAACAGATCAGTCAAGAAAACAAGATTTCGGATGGTCACGCTGCAATCCATTCTTCCCTCTTGGGCAAAGGAAACTGGATGTGCTCTATAGACCTTCAGGATGCGTACTATCACATAAAATGAACAGACGCTCCAGAAGATTCCTCCGCTTCAGGCTGGGAACCAGTCATTTTCAGTTCAGGGCCCTGCCCTTTGGTCTCACCACTGCCCCCCCCGGGTGTTTACCAAATGCATGGCAGTGGTAGCGTCTCACCTGAGACGACAAGGATTCCAGGTGTTTCCATATTTGGACGACTGGCTCCTCACAGCTCCCACCAAGCATCTCCTTCTGATGGCCAGGGATTACACTTTTCGCATTTGTCAAAAGCTAGGCATTTCAATAAATTGCGAAAAGTCTGTTTTGTCACCTTGTCGTGCTATTACTTTCATAGGCGCAAATCTAGACACAGTAGACATGTCTGCGAGACTAACACATCAGAGAATAACAGACATTCACAAACTGGTCTCACTCCTTTTCAACAACAACAGAATCAAAGCCAGGTTAGTTCTGAAAGTGTTGGGAATTATGGCGGCTGCCATACCTCTGCTTCCATTAGCCAGATTCCACATGCGGATCCTTCAATGGATGCTCTTTACTCAATGGTCATACCAGGAACTTCCAATGTCTCACACCATTATGATCACGCAAGCGTGCAAAATCATCTCATGTGGTGGATGTCTTCCCTCAGCTCTTGTTGGGAAGACCCTTTGTTCCACCCTTCCGGTTGCTACTCTGACAACGGCTGCCTCCCTGATCGGGTGGGGGCATTATCAGGGCAGGACGGTCCAGGGCACATGGCAACCAAACGAATGCCACTTGCACATAAATGTTCTAGAGATGAGAGCAGTGCTTTTAGCGTTGCAAGCCCTTCAAGACTCTCTTCCCTTGGGAACGATTGCAATCCAGACAGACAATATGTCTGTAGTGTGGTACATCAACAAACAAGGCGGAACCAGGTCATACCCCTGTGTCGAGAAGCACTCAGACTGTGGCAATGGGCGATTTCTTCTCAGCGATTTCTGATAGCAACGCACATCCCCGGAAGTCCAATCAAATTGCGGACAAGTTGAGCAGAGCTATTCTCATGCCTCACGAGTGGTCTCTGAAAGACTCTGTTGTGAGAGAAATTTTCCTCAAGTGGGGTCAGCCTTGCTGCGATCTTTTTGCTACTCCCCAAAACAGCAAGTGCAGAGAATTTTTCACTCTATTCCCTTTACCAGGCCAACCCAGCAGAGACGCTCTAGTCCAAGTTTGGCCCCGGGGACTTCTGTATGCATTTCCTCCTTTCCCACTAATCTCTCAAGTGATACAGAAAGCTATCGTTCAGAAGGCCTCATTGATCCTCATTGCTCCTTACTGGCCTCGACAGGTGTGGTTCCCCTTTCTACATCAATTTCTATTGGAGCGACCTTGGCATCTGGACCCAGTTCCAGATCTGTTGATCCATCAGTCAGGTCAGTTACATCGCTCCCTCCCCTCTCTGAACCTCACTGCTTGGTTCCTCCAGTTCCAACCTTAGCCAGGCTTCCTCAATTATCTCACTCTGTTCGTGATATTTTGATAGCTTCCCATAAATCTTCCACTCGGAAGATTTATTTGAGCAAGTGGAAACGCTTCACATATTGGGCTCAAGAAAAGGACATAGATCCTTTCACTGCTTCCATCCAATTAGTCCTTGATTTTCTAGCTGAACTCTTCCATGCAGGTTCATCTCCCTCTACTCTTAAAGTTCAATTGGCAGCTATTTCTAATTTTCATGTGGGTATTTCTGATTCTGCCTTAATGTCCCACAAGCTTTGCAAAGCCTTTTTGAAAGGAGTTTTTCTTCTCAGACCTCCTATAAGAAATCATCCTTCTCCTTGGGACCTAAATTTAGTTCTTGCTTCTTTGATTCTTCCCCTTTCGAACCTGCAGTCTCCTGTTCTTTAAAATTGCTATCATGGAAGACTCTTTTTCTGGTAGCTATTACTTCAGCTAGAAGAGTTTCAGAGCTTCAAGCACTCAGCTGTCGACCTCCTTATCTATTGTTTCATAAGGACAGAGTATCCTTACGAACTAACCCGTCCTTTTGCCTAAGGTGGTCTCGACGTCAAATCTAAATCAAAGCATTGACCTCCCTGTCTTTTTCCAGAATATTCCAATAGGTCTGAACAAAAATTACACTGCCTGGATGTTCATCGTCAATTGAGGTACTACTTGGATAGAACGAAACAATTCAGAAAATCTGATCAGCTGTTTGTCTCCTATGGAAAGCAGAAAGGGACTTTCAGTTTCAAAGGTATCATTATCCAGATGGCTAACATCTTTGATTTCCCTTGTATATGAAATTAGACACCAAAACTGCCTAATAAACCTAAGGCCCATTCCACCAGAGCCTTGGCTACTTCCTTAGCCTTCCAAGACAGACTGCCTATTGACACCATTTGTGCAGCGGCTACTTGGGCTACTCCTCACACTTTCATTTCTCATTATAAGTTGGACTTAGCTTCTAGGCATAGAGCTAACTTTGGTTCCACTGTTCTCAGGAGTCTGTTCCGTTAGGCCACCCGGGACAAGGTGCTAGGACGCGGTCCCATCCAGCAAGAATGAAGGCGAGATAGACAACTTAACATATAGAAGTTATGTTCTTACCATAACGCTCCATGTTAGTTGTCTTCTTCTCGCCTTCTTCTTATGCCCCACCCTCCTTCCCCCTGGCCTGGACAGACCTAGAGGAGTTGTGATTGTGACCTCTCTTTCTACCACCTCTTTCTTAGGCATATGCTGTTATGCATATTCCTGGTTCAGGATGTAGGTCACCCTTCTTTCTTCCTGTTGTTAGAGGTGGACTCTGTTTAGAGTTATTCTGTTACTATTATAAGCTGGGGTTAGCTTACAAACGAGATCTGAGGTAACTCTCGCCTAGCATTGTGGGATATAAGGGGAGCCTCGAGCCGGTGGAACCAACTCTCGAGCTTTTACAGTGGCCGAGTCGGAGCCGAGGTCGGCTCCGAACCCATCCAGCAAGAAGAAGGCGAGAAGAAGACAACTAACATGGAACGTTATGGTAAGAACATAACTTCTATTTCCTGACTAAAGGTGTGGCTGTAGATGCTTTGGTGGTGGCATCTGCTACCCAGCAAGATGTAGCAGAGGCTTCGACGTCCGTCCATCCTCCTAATAAGGAGTCTAGGAGCATGGATCGGTACGGTAAGCGCACCCTAAGTTCAGTGGCCTTTACATTAAAGTCCTTGAACTCACGCACTTTACCAGATTTCAGAGGGATCTGATCAAAGAACTTTCCGATACCCTCTTGGGTAACTTGCCTGAGGAACTGGCCCAGACGGTTTGCTCTCAGCTGGCTACACTGTCGTCCATTTCAAACTCGTCCATGAGGCTCATTTCTTATGCGGCTGAAGGGGCGAGTATTGCGGCGGGTACAGGCATTGCTCTACGGAGACAAGCCTGGCTCCGCCTGTGTCATTTTGCGGAGGCCTTTAAATCTTCCTTTGCCGACGTCCCCTTTGATGGGTCCTCCTTGTTTGGACCCAAGGTAAAGGACACATTGACCCGCTGCGAGCAAGAAGGTAAGACTCTGACTGCCGTAGGGGCACGATTTTCCACTCCCTTTCGGCCTTACCCCAAGGCTAAAAGAGGAGGGAAAATGTGGTTCCGTAGATCTCAGAAGTCTTACCCCTCACAGCAGGACGATCCCCCTTCCAGAGGCAGGAGGGGAAATTCTTCTGGAAGACGCCGTCCCAGAGGCGGCAGAGGCCCTCGCAACACTGGAGACCGCGAGTCCTTTCGTGGCTCTTCAGCCTTTCACAGTCCCTGAGGGATTGCCCGACTGTGCAGCTCCGGAGCCAGTCGGGGGTCGTTTTTCGAAGCACCTAAAAGCCTGGGAAGACATCACTCAGGACCGATGGGTGCTTCGAATTATCGCCGGAGGTCACACCATCCCTTTCTCTCACTCTCCACCTCAGTCCAAAAAAATCCCGGACCCGCCACCCAGTCAACGGAAAACTGCAGCCTCAGAAGTTTCAAAGCTGCTGCAAAAAGGAGTCATCCAACCGGTCCCCGCAGACCAGATCGGATTAGGGACTTACTCAAGATTCTTTTTGGTGCCAAAAAAGACCGGGGACTTGAGACCCATTTTGGACCTCAGCATTCAAAACCGTTCAGTCAGAAAGTCCACGTTCTGAATGGTCACCCTACAAACCATTCTCCCATTGCTGGAGAAAGGTGTTTGGATGTGCTCCATAGATCTCAAGGACGCTTATTACCATATCTTGGTACATCAAGCGTCCAGGAGACATCTGCGCTTCAGCCTAGGAGGCAGTCATTTTCAGTTCCGCGCACTGCCCTTTGGTCTCACCACAGCCCCCAGGGTGTTCACCAAGTATTTGGCGGTCGTGACTGCTCACCTGAGAAGTCTAGGATTCCAGGTGTTTCCGTATCTAGATGACTGGCTCCTAACTGCCACCTCCAAGCATCTACTATTGCGGAGCCTACAAGCCACTATATCTCTGGGCAATTCCCTTGGAATCACCTTCAATTGGCCAAAGTCTGTGTTGCTGCCATCTCAACGAATAAGATTCATAGGGGTAGAGATAGACTCAAATCGAATGCGGGTCTATCTACCTACAGACAGGATACAAACCATACAGGCTCAAGTTCGAGCCTTGCTTCCCAGATCCAAAGCCCCAGCCAGAATGGTCCTGCAACTATTGGGATCCATGTCCGCCACGGTTCTTCTAGTTCCCCTGGCAAGGTTGCACATGAGAATTCTCCAGTGGCTTCTTTCAGCTCAGTGGTCCTTTCAGGAACTCCCTCTCAGTCACCTCGTATGGATCACGGAAACCTGCAAACGGGACCTTCGCTGGTGGCTAGTGCCCTCCAATTTGGATCAGGGACGACCCTTTGTTCCACCTCCTCCTGCGGCCACTTTGACCACGGACGCCTCCCAGATGGGGTGGGGGGGGGCATTCCCTGGGCAGGTCAGTCCAAGGCAAATGGCGCCCAGAAGAGACCCTACTTCATATCAACATCCTAGAAATGAGGGCGGTGCTTTTGTCCCTTCAAGCCCTTCACGATTACCTCCCTCAGGGCGTGATTGCCGTTCACTCAGACAACATGTCAGTTGTCTGGTACCTGAACAAACAGGGAGGGACCAGATCCTACCCTCTTTGCAGAGAGGCCATGAGAGTTTGGAAATGGGCAGTGTCGACCAAACGCTTTCTAGTGGCTAATCATATCCCGGGCAAGTCCAATGTGATAGCCGACAGACTGAGCAGAACCATCCTCTCTCCTCATGAATGGTCTCTGAACATCACAGTGGCAAATCAAATTTTCAGCAAATGGGGAGTTCCGTGTTGCGACCTCTTCGCGACTCCTCTAAATGCGAAGTGCAAAAAGCTTTTCTCCCTCACCCCGGCTCCGGGGAAGAGCCCCATGGACGCACTAGCCCGTCCTTGGCCCACCGGCTTGCTTTATGCCTTCCCTCCAGTTCCTCTCCTTCCCAGGGTGATCCAAAAGGCATCTCTCTTGGGGAGCAAAATGATCTTACTTGCTCCTTACTGGCCTCGTCAAGTATGGTTCCCCTGTCTTCGGAAATATGCTCTGGAAGGTCCATGGTTCCTGGATCAGATTCCAGACCTTTTGGTTCATCATTCGGGACTATTCCACCAGTCCCTACACACCTTAAAATTGACGGCTTGGCTCCTCCTCTTCCGGCGATAGTCAGGAGCCATACATTGGATCCAGAAGTTGTACACATTTTATCTTCAGCCCATAAGTCTGCTACAAAGAAATTGTATTCTAGCAAATGGAAAAGATTTGCTATTTGGGCTCAACTCAGGGGCCTGGATCCCATCACTATTCCTGTTTCAGAAGTACTGAAATTTCTAACTTCTCTTTTCAATCAAGGCTCTTCAGTCTCTACCATCAAGGTTCAATTGGCAGCTATTTCCAATTTTCACGAATCTATAGACCCACCGTTAATGAGCAACAGATTGTGTAAGACCTTCTTGAAAGGTGCTGCGCTTTTAAGACCTCTGATTTCTCATCCTGCTCCTCCATGGGATCTCGATGTGGTGTTTCGCACCTTAACTTCCTTCCCCTTCGAACCGGTAGCGACATGTGATTTAAAATTTCTATCGTGGAAGACTGCCTTTCTGGTGGCAATTACTTCTGCCAGAAGGGTGTCAGAGCTTCAAGCTTTGTCTGTGAAACCTCCGTACTTGGTTTTTCACAAAGACAGGGTATCTCTCAGGCCAAATCCATCTTTTGTCCCTAAAGTTTGTTCCGGTTTCTGCCTACAACAATCATTAGAACTTCCAGTCTTCTTTCCGAAGTATTCTAACAAAGCGGAATTCATATTCCACACATTAGATGTCCACAGGCAGTTGCGTTTTTATTTAGATAGGACCAAACAAACAAGGAAAACAGATCAGTTGTTTGTATCCTTTGCGGACAATAAATTGGGCAAAGCAGTCACAAAGGTCACTATTGCCAAATGGATCAGGGACTGTATTACTCAAGCTTATTCTTATTCTAATAAAGAGCTTACCACCTCTGTCAAAGCTCATTCTACAAGGGCTATGGCTACTTCGGTAGCATTTCATTCTAAGCTTGCCATTAGTGACATTTGTGCTGCGGCTACATGGTCTTCCCCGCACACTTTCATTTCACATTATAAATTGGATGTGGCATCTAGAGGACGAGCTTCATTTGGTTCCACAGTGCTCAGGAGTGTTTTCCAATGAGCCACCCAGGATTTAGGTGCTAGGGACGCTGTCCCATCAGTATTGAATGTAGGCGAGATAGGATCACATAACATCTTTTAGTTATGTACTTACCATAACTTTAGATGTTTGGGATCCATCTCGCCTACATTCCCAATAACCCACCCTCCTTCCCCCTGCCTTGGAGATCAGAGGATATCAGAAGGTCCGAATCCTGTTGTTTCATCTTGAAACATCTAACAATGTTATATAAACAAGTTGTGCATGTGTGCATGAATGCGGACAAACAAGATCTGGGGGATTAGTGGTGGTGCATCCTGGGATAAGAAATAGCTCAGCCAATAAGAGGCCTCGCTCTATAGCATAGAGTGCCGAGTCGGAGCCGAGGGATCGGCTCCGAGCCCATCAGTATTGAATGTAGGCGAGATGGATCCCAAACATCTAAAGTTATGGTAAGTACATAACTAAAAGTTAGCAGCCATTTCAAATTTTAATATATGAGATAAAAATTATTCTTTGCCTTCTTCCAAGTTATGTAAAGCTTTTCTGAAAGGCACTCTTCTCCTTAGACCTCCAATAAAGAATCCTTCACATCCCTGTGATCTGACTGGTACTACGAGGTCTGACTCAAAAAATCTTTGAACCTTCAGCAAAAATTACTTAAAATTCCTGTCATGGAAAACAGCCTTTCATTGAGCTATCACCTCTGCAAAAAAGAATTTCTGAACAACAGATTCTTTTATCAATGACTCTCTACATTATTTTCTGTAAAGATGGGGTAACTTTACAAACAAACCATTCTTTTTTACCTAAAGTGGCTTCAGAATCTAACATTAACCATTCAATTCATTTACTGGTTTTCTTTCCAAATTTTTCAAACAAAGGAGAATATATACTACATCTTCTTGATGTTTTTATCCACACAGAACGAACCAAATTAGAAAATTAGATCAGCTATTTGTATTCTTCTTATCAAATCTAATGGGTTTTCCATTTTTTAAAGTTGCATTGGCTAAATGTATTACTGAATGTATTTCTTGGACCTGTTCTCAACAAGACATTTCTCTACCAAGACTGCCTAAAGCCCACTCAACTAGATCCATGGCCACTTCATCTGCTTTTTGGTCAGAAACGTCTATTGATGATGTTTGTGCAGCAACCACATGATACAATGCTCATACCTTTGTTACACATTACAAATTGGATCAAATATTCAGAAGCAGAGCTGCCTTTGGCTCAGCAGTTATCTGGAATAACCTTCCATGACAGCCTCCCAAGATTAACGTAGCTTGGGACTCTGTTTCATTCACTGAAGAAGAATGAAAATGACAACATCAGATTTAAAAGTCACATACTCACCATAACTATGCATTTGTGTTGTTAATTTTCATTCTTCCTCAACCCCCCCCCCCATTCACCCCCTTCCTAAAATCTTCTGTAGGAACCTGATGGTTTTCGTATTGGAACTTTTAGTTGCGGATTTGAGACCTATTCTTTGAGGTGTCCTCTTCTTATCTAATTAATTGGGATTTTATGACAACAAACTGGAACTGAGGTATTGAGAATGGACTAGGGCATTATGGGTAGAGGTAGGAGTTCAAGAGTTGGATCCAAAGTCTGAAGTATGTGGCTGAGTCAGATACGAAGATTGGATCCATAACCCATTCATTGAGGAAGACTGAAAATGAACAACACAGATGCCCAGTTGTGGTGAGTACATAACTTTTACTTTTGTAGCTATAATATCTATATCCTTAAATTTTCTAAATTCAAAAAACTTTGTTTACAGTTTCTCCTTTTTCATTTCCTCATGCCTTGGTGCCATCTTTCTAAAGAAAATAAATAAATAAGTAAATAAAAAAGATTTAACTAAATCTTTTGTATATACCTCTTCCACTTAATTTGTATTATATTAGTGATTGTTTTCTGTGACTGTTAGTTTGTCAGCTGTACTGTCTGGCCTTAAAAAATGTGTGGCCTGCGGTGACAGGCGACCAAACTTGGATGCACACTGTAAGTGTGTTTACTGTCCCAGAGCTTCCCACTTGCATGAACAGTACAATATTTAATTTCTTGTTATTTATTTATTTGGCATTTGTTAACCAGGTTAGTCTGGCTGGGCAGGTGCCCTTTTTCAGCAGAGACACGAGGAAAAACCTCCAGTAAAAAAATTTTACAATAACAATAGGTATTAGGCATGTTAACATAGGAGAAATATAGATTTGTCTTATACATAGTTAAAACGAAAAGCATAATAGAAAATTTTATAACAATGCATTGAAGAGAAGATCTGAAGTAGTGAACTTCATTTGTGCAGCAACCTATGGGATTCGTATCCGACCTCGGATCCGAGCCGGCAGTTTTCACCAACTTTAGATCCGAGCTCCAAGCTCCTCCCCCTACCCATAATCCCCTGCCAACCCTGACTGACCGCAGATCTAGTTTGCCGCGGTTATCCAACAGCAGTTTGATCTACAGCTCCAGGCGTTAGAGACTTTTTGTGAGAAAAAAATTTACCTTTTTCCTCTCTTTTCTTCTGTTTTTTGGGTGTGAGTGTTTACAGGTCCCTTTTTGTAAAAACCCTGTCTAGTTTAACTCTATTTTTTTTTTTTGTCATTTACCTCCCCCTTCCTTCGTGGTTCCGTTAGGGTTGTGTGTGTTTGTGTTTGGGGCCTAACGTGTGTGTTTTTCTCTTTTAGTTATAATGGCTGAGGCCCCAAAACCGATCTTTTCTAAGTGCACCGAGTGTGGCCATAAGCTGTCCCCGGCAGATGGCCACACTCGGTGTGTGTTGTGCCTTGGGGTTGAACACCTGTCTTCTGGTTGTTCCATCTGTATGGCGTTCAACCCCAGGGCACTCAAGGACCGGAGGTCTAAGCTGATTCTGGCGGGTCTTCTGCCCCCGGATTTGGCTTCTACCTCCTGTCCTCCTGTGGCTCCCGCTGTGGCTGCTGCCACTCCTGCTTCCCTCCCCCCGGCCGGGACTCAACCTCCCACCTTAGGCCCGGAGGAGAGGGAGGCCAGGAAAGAGAAAAGGAGGGAGAAGCACCACAAGTGGCGGGCTGTGGCCTTCCCTTCTGCCCCCCCGGCTAAGTGGTCTTCTCCCTCCAGGACTTCTGGGTCTCCTCCGTCTCGGATCCGGTCCCCGTGCTTTTCACCAGGTCCTGAGGAGATCCGATCTTCTTTGAGGTCATCGAGGCGACACTCCCGTCCCACCTCGGTGGCCTCATCGAGATCAACCCGAAGTCTCACGGATGCAGATTTGGACCGGATGATGAGAAGATTCCTCCAGGCCCAACTGCAGATGGGAGTGCTCCTGCCCCCCCCCCCTCCAGGGGGGAGCTCAACCCCTTTTTTTGCCCCGATAGCTCCTTCTCCATCCCGCTTCCTGGGCTCGGAGTCTTCGGAGCCGGGCAGCCTTGGAGCCGGGGGTGTGTTGGCGCCGATAGTCTCGGGTACTTTGGCGCCGACACTTCACTCGAGTCTGTTGGGTCCATTTTCTTCGGATCCGAGCTCTCAGAGCCGAGGGCTGAGCTTCGGATCCGGGGGTATCGGTATGCCTTCGGCTCCATCCAGGTCGGAGCATACTGGTCCATCGGATCCGATCGCTTCGGCGCCGGCCTTGATCCATCCGTCGGATCCGAGTGAGGTTCTGCTTTTGGATCCCAGAGAGAGCAGCTCTCCCTCGGCATTCGACGTGGTGGAGAGGGCCCTGTCGATAAATTCCAGTCCCCCTGCCCTTGCCACGGCTCTACCCTGCACTCCTTCTGTGTTGGGCCTGACTTCCATCACCCGGCCCCAGGGACAGCCTGCTCTGACATCCCAGGTCGTTCCTTTGGAACAAGACGTGGCTGGTGAGACCTCCTCGGACAGCCCCCCTGAGGAGGTTCCTCACAAGCGAAAGTGCAAAAGGAGGCACCTGGACTCCCCCGAGTCCTTGACTGTGGACACGGATTTGGAGGAGGGGGAAGGCTCCCCAAGATCACCCCCAAAGATGTCTCATTTGGTGACATCATGGAGATGCTCAGGATAAAGGGGGGGGGTCGTCTGCCCCAAAGCCTACCTCGGACGATCCTTGTTCCTGGAGGCATTTGAAGCAGGCCCGTCTACCTCTTGGGTGTCCCCTCCGGCCGACCCCCTGGTAGATTTGATTACTACCAGGGCATGGAAGGAACCGGACACTGTGGAGCCAGTCCCCAAGCGCCTGGACAAAATTCTTAGCCCACCCTCTGACGGGTCCCACTGGAGTAAGGGTCCCCCTGTAGATGCCATGTTGGTGGCAGCAGCCACCAAGAGGGAGCTAGCTCAGGAGAGTCCCTCAGTTCATCCTTCGAGCAAGAAGTCTCGGTCGATGGACCATTTAGAGATGCGGGTCTTTAGTTTGGCTACCTTCTCTGTGAGGTCGCTGAACTACATGGCACATGTGCTTCGACTGCAGCGGGACCTTATCAAAGAGTACGCTGCGTCGCCCCCCCGAGTCCATGTCGGCGGAGGACAAGCATTTGCACTCCACCTGGATGGCCACTCTCCGATCCATATCAAACACCTCTATGCAGCTACTATCCCATGCCACGGAGGGAGCCGCTAGAGCCAGCGGAGTGGGCCTTATCATGAGGCATCAGGCCTGGCTCCGGCACTATGATTTCGCAGAACCCTTCAAGGCGTCTTTCGCTAATGCCCCTTTCAATGGTTCTGCCCTTTTTGGCAAAACTGTTTGCGATACCTTGGTCCAGAGCGAGAAGGACGGGAAGACGTCTGTCGTCGGAGTCCGCTTCTCTGCTCCTCAGAGGTCCTTCTCCAAGAACCAAAAGGGACAGAAGAAGATGTGGTTCCGGAAGTCGCAACAGTCCCGTCCCGCTCCGGACTCCCAGCCCTTCCGCGGCAGAGGAGGGCAGGATGGACGCCGCCCTAGAGACAGAGGGGGCCCACGGAACTTTGGATCCAGCGAACCCTTCTCGGACCAACCCACGCAACACCTCTGAGTGGTTGCCCGACTGCTCCACTCTGGAGGCAGTCGGGGAGCATTTCATGAAGCACCTAGCAGCTTGGGAGTCCATCACAACAGACCGCTGGGTGCTTCGCATTATATCCAGAGGATATCAGATTCCCTTTTCTCTTTACCCATGCAGCCCTAGATACCTCCCCGATGTCCCACCCGATCAGAGGGAGGCCGCAGCAACAGAAATCCTACAGTTGCTGGAAAAAAGAGCCATCCAACACGTCCCCCCCAGACCAGTGCGGGTCGGGGTTTTACTCCAGGTTCTTCTTGGTGCCAAAAAAGACGGGGGATTTAAGACCTATCCTCGACCACTCCCCCCTGAACCTGTCAGTAACCAAAGAGAAGTTCCACATGGTCACCCTTCAATCCATTCTCCCCCTTTTGTGGGAGAACGACTGGATGTGCTGTATAGACCTCAAGGATGCATACTACCACATTCTGATAGACAGGCGATCCAGAAGGTTCCGCCGCTTCCGGCTAGGAGCCAGTCATTTCCAATTCAGGGTCCTTCCCTTTGGTCTCACCACAGCCTCCAGGGTGTTCACCATAGTGTTAGCAGTGATTGCGGCCCACCTGAGGCTTCAGGGAATTCAGGTCTACCCATACCTGGACGACTGGCTCCTGACCGCCCCGACAAGGCATCTTCTCTGTGCAGCCAGAAACTACTTTCTTCGTCTAGCTCCGCGGTTGGGGAATCACTATCAACACAGAGAAGTCGTCTCTTACCCCGACTCAGACTAGTGACTTCATAGGGGCAAGATTAGACACAAACAAGCTCCTAGCTTTCTTGACCACAGACCGGCTACGAACCCTGAGGCTACATGTGCGGGCCATTCTACATTCTCCAGCTCCTCCGGCGGAATTGGTCCTGAGGGCTCTAGGCTCAATGGCGTCGGCAATCAACCTTTTGTCAACAGCGCGTTTGAACATGAGGGTCTTACAATGGACCCTCCAAGTCCAGTGGGCCTTCCTTCGATTTCCTCTGAGCCATCCCATTCCCCTCAGCAGGGCTTGCAAGAGGGCCCTCTTATGGTGGCTCCAATCTCTGAACCTCCAGGAAGGACGCCCCTTTTCTATGGCCCCTCCCCTAGCCACGGTGACCACGGACACCTCCCGCCTCGGGTGGGGGGGTATTGTTCGGGCAGGACAGTCCAAGGCACGTGGGACCCCACAGAGACCTCTCTGCATATCAATGTCCCAGAGATGAGAGCAGTGCTGTTAGCGTTGCAAGCACTTCAGCACCTTCTTCCTGTAGGAACTATTGTGATTTAGTCGGACAATATGTCTGTTGTCTGGTACATCAACAAACAGGGGGGAACCAGGTCTTACCCACTCTGTCGAGAGACCATGAGGGTGTGGGAATGGGCGATCTCCACCAACCACTTTCTTATAGCAACGCACATTCCGGGGCGGTCCAACATCCTAGCGGACAGACTAAGTCGCACCATCCTGTCACCACACGAGTGGTCTCTGAATCCCGAGATAGCGAATCGAATTTTCGCCAAATGGGGTCAACCCTGTTGCGATCTCTTTGCTTCTCCCTCGAACACAAAATGTTACGACTACTTCGCTCTCATTTCCCCCTCCGGGGAACCTCCGAGAGATGCTCTGGTGCATGCTTGGCCTCCCGGTCTACTTTATGCTTACCCTCCTCTTCCTCTGATGCTGAAGTTTCTACAGAAAGCCAGCTGGTTGGGGAGCAGGATAATCCTCATTGTCCCATTCTGGCCTCGTCAAACCTGGTTCCCTTACATTTGGTCTCATCTGGTGAATCCTCCTTGGATTCTGGATCCCCGTCCGGATCTAATATCCCACCCCCTAGATCTCCCAGTCCCGAATCTGGACAATCTCAAGCTCACGGCTTGGCTGCTCCAGTTCCACTTGTAGCTAGGACTCCCGGTATCTCTTCCCCAATTAAAACTATTCTAGTAGCAGCGCACAAGCCTTCTACTAGAAAGATCTATAGTAGCAAATGGAAACGTTTCTCCATTTGGTCGGAACGTCGAAATTTGGATCCTTTCACAGCTCCTTTGCCTGCGGTATTAGACTTCCTGTCAGGGCTGTTTCATCAGGGGGCTAGCTCCTCCACAGTCAAAGTTCAACTAGCAGCTATCTCTCATTATCATGTGGGAAATGAACTGGGCCCTTTGATCACCACGAAATTGTGTAAGACTTTTTTGAAGGGCACCTTTCTGCTCAGACCTCCAGTGAAGGATGTAGTCCCTCCTTGGGATTTAATGCTGGTGCTTCAGGCCTTAACAAGTCCCCCGTTTGAGCCTGCAGCTTCAGTAGATCTTAAATTCTTGTCATGGAAAACGGCCTTTCTTGTCGCTATCACCTCAGCTCGAAGGGTCTCTGAACTACAGGCTCTGTGTGTAAAACCCCCATATTTGACTTTTCACAAGGATAGAGTTTACCTCAGGACCAATCCCTCCTTTCTTCTCAAGATTGCCTCTGAATCGAATATTAACCAGTCCATCAACCTACCAGTCTTCTTCCCTAATTACCAAAACAAAGGGGAATGCAAATTACACTCACTGGATGTGCATAGACAACTTTGCTTCTACATCCACAGGACATCTGGTCATAGGCAATCTGACCAGTTGTTCATCTCCTTTGCCAAATTTAACTTAGGTAAATCTGTGTCTAAAGCCACGCTGTCTAGATGGATTTCGCAGTGTATCCTTTTAGCATATGAAAGTTCTGGCAGGCCCGCACCTCAGGGAGTCCATGCCCACTCTACTCAGTCTATGTCTACCTCTGCAGCTTTTAGAGCTAGAGTCTCTTTGGATGATATTTGTTCGGCAGCCACTTGGGCCTCATCTCATACCTTTATCAATCACTATAAATTAGACATTATCTCCAGAGGGAGAGCATCCTTTGGCTCTGCAGTGCTCTGAAACATCCTTCCATGAAGGCTGCCCAAGGTTCAGGTAGCTGGGGACTCTGTCCCATAGGTTGCTGCACAAATGAAGTTAACTACTTCAGATTAAGAAGTTATGTACTCACCATAATGTTCCATCTGAGTAGGTAAACTTCATTTGTCAGCAACTGTCCCTCCCTCCTGCCCCCTCACTTATGAATGTTTTCATACTCAGGTCCATGGGTGTTACACACTTTATCTTGAAAGTATTAGTCTTCGAGCAGTATCTGCTTTTAGGCAAACTTGATCTGAGGTCAGTCAGGGTTGGCAGGGGATTATGGGTACGGGGAGGAGCTTGGAGCTCGGATCTAAAGCTGTTGAAAACTGCCGGCTCGGATCCGAGGTCGGATCCGAATCCCATAGGTTGCTGACAAATGAAGTTTACCTACTCAGATGGAACGTTATCGTGAGTACATAACTTCTTATTATATCACACAAAATCAGATTAAAGTCATGGCAGTATTAAAATAAAATGCATTTATACTTAGGGAGTGAACTAAAGGTAGTAGATACAGTGTGTTAAATGGAGTCCTGTAGGTGATATAGGAATAGTCTGAGAAAAAGAATATAATACACATACTTGGGCAAATGAGGAGAAACAAAAGACAGAAGAGAAGAGAGGCAGAGGCAGGGGGAGGTAGCATTCAGGTAGGCTCTATACAGGAGCAGGTCTAAGAGTTTAGCAGATATTCCTTTAAAGCTAGTTTGAAACAGATTGTGTTATTAAGTGATCGGATATGGAGAGGAAGTTTGTTCCAAACAGTGGTGACTGAGTGGCTATAAAGTATTTTTTCAATGGATTTATTGGGTTTGGAAATTTGAAGGAGATGTTGGTCAGAGCTATGCAATTCACAGTTAGGGACATATGGGGAGATGAGAGTTGTAAGAGAAGGATAGGGAAGAGGTTGATGAAGGACAGAGTGAGTCAGGTAATGCTGGGGCAGGAGAAGTTGATGTTGAAATTCTAGCCAGTGGAGTTTTGTTAAGGAAAGGCAGTGGTGAGAACGATATGGAAGATTACTGGCAAATCTAGCTATTTTTTATAAGTAAGGTAAAGTTTGGTTGACATATTTTTTGGAGGTTAGTTAAGATTGGGGCAGCATAAAATAGGGTAGGGAGTAGGTAGGGTTGAGCTAAGGACAATTTAGATTCCTGAGTTAAGAATTTTTTGTTTCTGTATAGTAGTCCAAGTTTTTGGTGTGTCTTTTTAATGCAATTATTGATGTGGATATCAAATTTAAGTTCATCATCTGTAAACCCTGAGTAGTTTAGTGTGAGATTTGACTTTGATAGTAGTGTTGTTTAGAGATGAAGCAGAGAAGGTGGATTTGAGGGGTTGGAGGGACTTGGGGAGGAAGAGAAGTAGCTTAGTTTTATTAGGGTTAAATAGAAGGTTAGTTGTAAGCCATTTTTCAACTAAGTGTAGAGATTCTTGGGTGAGGGTCAGGAGATAAGGTAGATTGTCAGAAGTAGAGATTATGGTGGAGTCATCGGCATATTGTATTATTGTGGAGTGTGGGCAGGATTGGTAGAGGTTATTAATAAAGATATTAAATAACTGGCCCCAGAATGGAGCCTTGAGGGACCCCAATTTGAACGGAGAGGAAAGCGGAAGTAGCAGAGAGCCATTTAACAGATTGTAGTCTATTAGATAGGTAATTAGAGAACCAGCTGTGAGTAGAGTTGGAAAGACTGTGTTAGACTAGTTTGGAGAGAAGGAGTTTGTGAGACTCAGTGTCAAAGGCTTTAGAGAAGTCGAGGAACAGGCATGATACTATTTTGTTATTTTCAAGAGCTGTAGAGATAGAATGAGTAAAAGGTAATAGGTTCATAGGTAGGTACTAGGCTATCTGCCCGAGGGCATTTATAAGTCTAGCCAGAGTGTGTCGGCTTTCACCACCCCATTGATTAATTAACTGATCCTCTGTCAAGCAGAGCCAATGAAGTGATCCCAGGGGTGTATTTTCTGTTAAGCATCCATTTGTCAAGGTTTCTCTTGAAGAGTGTTAGTGAGGGGCTCTGCCTGATGTAATTTGGAATTTTGTTCCAAAGCATGGGGAGTCTCTGTGACAGGAATCTATCCCTCCAGCATGTTCTATTTATTGTTGTGGCAAGGTTTAGCTCACTAGAGCACGTGACTCACAGTGACTTGGATTTCTTTAGGTGGAGCATGTCCATCAATTCTGAGTTGGACATGGCTTTGTAAGTCAGGCAGAAATCACCTCTGAGTAAGCGATATGCCACTGAGTACAGCCGGAGTTTTTTCAGTTGGGCTGCATAGGACATATGTTTGAGGCTAGTAATCCTCTTGGTGAGGTACTTTTGTGGCCTTTTCAGCTGTTGGAAGTGTCTTGTTAGGTACATCTCAAATGGGGCATTGTACTCTATGATGGGTCTAATGAGTGAAGAGTAGAGGGGCACTATAACCACTTTATTTCTAGATGCAAACCCTTTAGTAATTAGATGGGCCACATAGAAGGATTTCCTAACTACTTTGGCAATATGATTGCCAAAGGAGAGATTACTATCTACCTGGATCCCCAGATCTCTTATTACCTCTTCTGTATTAAGGGGGCTGCCACCTATGCGGTAATTTGTGGGTGTTTTTTGTTTCCCAAATGTGATGACTATGCATTTTTTGGCATTTAGCTTGAGGCCATAACTTTGACACCAGGTGTCTGTCTCAGTAAGGCCCTTTTGGAGGATGTCCGTGTCAGCCGGATAGTCAATTATGGCTACCATTTTGCAGTCATCGGCGAACTTGGTTAGCCATAGTCCTCCTGTGTTTTCCTGTACTTCTGAGAAGTATATGCCGAACAGTAGGGGTCCCAGGACCGAACCTTGCAGGACACCACTTGTGACTGGTTTAGAGTCGGACCTGGAGCCTGCTATTCTTACCATGTGAGTTCTCTCTGTAAGCCAGTTGGCAACCCATCTCGTGATGTAGGGGTTTATGTTCAGGCTGGTGAGTTTTTCTGTAATACTTGAGTGGGGAATGGTGTTGAAAGCCTTGGCGAGGTCAGGGTAGGCTGTGTGAATCACCTTTTCCTCTTCTATGGCCTTGGTGACTGTCTCAAAGAAGTCAGTCAGGTTTAGTAGGCATGATCTGCCCTTAACAAAACCGAACTGGGTCGGATCAAGTGTTTGGAGGTTCCCAATGTCTTTGTTAATGAGTTCCATGATGATGCACTCCATAGCCTTGCAGACCAGGCTAGTCAGGCTTATGGGGCGATAGTTACCAGGGTCAGTTGTGGCCCCTCCTTTGTGGAGAGGAATAACCATTGCTGTGCACCATTCTATGGGCACATAGCCTGTGGAGAGGCTGAGGTTGAACAGCATGTTTAGGTGGGGGGTTAGTTCGTTCTGTAGTTCGTGCAAGATGCAGCTTGGGACACCATCTGGTCCCACTGATGCTGTGTTTTTGGCTTGTGAAAGGGCTGTTTTCACCTGTGCATCTGTGATTTTTGAGACACTACACTTTTCCGGTATTGTTGTGGGCCCTTTTGGAGGTGAGAGGGGCGTGAAGTTTGCACTGAATCTATCTGCCAGGATGTTGGCAATATCAGTAGGTTCAGTATATTTTGTGCTGTTTTGCACTAGTTCAGTGCATATCTGCGAGTTGCCACTTAGATTCTTAACATAGCTAAAGAAGGCATTGTGGTTATCTTTTGAATCCTTGGCTATTTTTCTTTTGAAGTTAGCCTTGGATGATTTCATGAGGACCTTAGTTTCTTACTGATACTGGTAAGGGATGTCTTTCCTTCTTGGGATTTGCTTTTTTTCTGAACTAGTTTCCTCCTTCTTTTGTATAGCCTGTTTATTGCAGGGGTCCACCAAACTGGTTTCCTTCTCTTAGGGGAGTGAGACTTGGTTTTGTTAGGGATCCATGCATCCTTGTAGGTGCTCATACAGTGCATTTGTAAAGGTTTCTGCATCTTGGGCAGCGTTATCCTTTAGCATGGAGGCTGTGAAACTTACCACCTCTGTCTTAAGTAAGGTGAAGTTTGCTTTAGAAAAGTTTTTTACTGTGGTTTCCTTAGTTGGGGGTGGTGGTGGGGAGTGGACATCCAGAGTGATTAGTTTATGGTCTGATCTAACCATTGACAGGTTGACCTTCGGTGTGGAACACCTGTCGCCCATGTTGGTGATGACCAGGTCCAATATGTTTTCACATCCGGTAGGGGAGTTTACCAGCTGATCCAGGGCGTTTGAGTTGATGAATTCCAGGAAGCGCTGGGTCTGGGAATTTGTACTTGAGTAGTTTTCCCAGTGAATATCAGGGTGTTCGGTAGGACCTTCATGTTTTCCAGTGTCTCCAGAAAGGTGGAGTAGTGGTCCTGGGTCATGGAGGGTGATCTGTAGCAGGCCACAATTTGCATTGCAGATTTGCCCGATGTTAGTTGCACATGGATGATCTCAGAGGTATCATGCTGCACCATTAACCTGGAGGTGTAGGTATCCTTGATGAATATGGATACACCCCCTCCTTTTGTGTTTTGGTCTGTGTTCTTTGGCCAAAACGTGTGGTATGAGTTGTAGCCCGGTAGTGCTGGGGTGCTCTCTGGAGCCTTGTACCAGGTTTCAGTTACTGCACAGATGTTGACGTTCTCCATACTGAGGAGTGCTTTGAGCGCGTGCATTTTGAGATTTTAAACTCCTGGCGTTGAGTAGCATAACCCTCAGTTTTTTGTTAATTGTGCTGTTTACAGAGGTGGGTATGACTTTTGAGCCTTGCCTAAAAAAGGCACTATGGGGGCAGCAAGAGCCTTGGCCAGTATTTGAAAGCCTAAGGGTAATAGTGCAGTAGTTGTGCTGTGATGAGAATGGAAGTCATGCTGAGTGGGGGTGAGGAGGTTTTCCTGAATGAGATGTGCAATGAGCTGTTTATCTATGCACTTTTCAAGAATTTTTAAAAGGGAAAATAGAATAGCAACAGGCCTGAAATTAGAGGGGTCAGTGGAGTTTCCTCTTTTGTATAAGGGTATAGCATAGAATTTGTTCCAGATGTCAGGGACAAGATTTTCCTGAATTGACTGATTAAGAGGTATGGAGACTGGCTAAGCAATGGAGGATGCTGCTAGCTTGAATTAAAGTGATGGCACATTATCAGCAGAAGGGGAGCAGGGTTTAAGTTTATTGAGGAGTGATCTGATATAGGAAGTGGGGATTGGCATAATGGAGAAAGGAGTTATGTAGGAGGGTGGTGGGGAGGTATCAGGGTAGGTATTTTTGTTTGTTTTTATTAAGTTCTGTATGAAGTCAATGAAGAAGGATTTCAGAAGAGCAGCAGTTTTGATAGGAGAATTTTTAGGGGAGGGATTTGGAGGAGATGGGTTCCCTGGGTGTAAAAGCATGTTCACAGTACTCCAGATTTTTTTTTTGGGTTAGAGTGTGGGTTTTCTGTGGGTTAAGATAAAATGTTTTTTTTTTTGTCTAGGTTGATTTTTTTGTTGTTGTTAAATTTCAAAGTTCCCTATAGAGCTGGAGATTGGAAGGGGTTTTAAATGTATGCCAGGTTTCCCAAGCATTGTCCCTCCTCTGCATGAGGGGAAAGTATCTTTACTTATCCAGGGGGCAAAATTGGTTTTATCCCGTATTTTCCTGATGGGAGCCAAGGAGTTTAGAGTGTTAAGAAAGATGCTGTTAAATTTTAGAACAGCTTCTTTGAGGGAGAGGTCAAAGAGGAAAGACCAGTTAATGGAAGAGAGAATTTTATTAAATACGTCAGGGTTGAAGTTAGATAGGTTGCTGCAGTTTCTATAAATGTGTGATTTTGATGTTTGAGAGGAGTGGCACTGGATGAAAGTAGGGAGGAGATCACTAAGTGAGTCAAGTAGAGTAGAGGGGTTATGGTAATGGTGGGAGGTAAGAATCCAGTCAAGAGTAGAGCTAGTATTGGATTGTTGATTAATATGAGTAGGGGAGGTGATGAGTTGGGAAAAGCCATATAGGTTAATGCTAGCATTGGGGCATCCCCTAGTATGATGATTTCATAGGAAATTGTTTGAGAGATCCATGCAAAAAAGAGTTCAAGGGTAGGGATGTTTTACTAGGAAGTAGTTTTATATATATATATATATATATATATATATATATATATATATATATATATATATATGTGTGTGTGTGTGTGTGTGTGTGTTTTATATATATATATATATATATATATATATATATATATATATATATATATATATATATATATATATATATTTATATATACACATCACATATGGGTCCCCTTCAGAACATCTAAAACCCATAACATCTAATTTCATAACATTGTGACCAGAACATCTAAAACCCATAACATTGAATTTCATAACATCTAACAGTACAAATCACATGAAAATAACATCCCCTCCACATATAATGACATATAATGGCACCAAACTACCAAACACACTTTTTACTACATTTCTGCAGGGGGGCTTGATACAGTAGAGTTAGGAAATTAACTTTTTCTCACTGTAGTGCTATCTTGGAGTTGGTATATTTAATTTACGGTGGGGGGGTGTGGGGGCCAGAGCACCCCACATGGGGGTGCAGGTGGACTTGCCCCCCTGGAGAAACATAGTAAAAAGTGTGTTTGGTAGTTTGGTGTCATTATATGTGGAGGGGATGTTACTTTCTTGTGATTTGTAGTGTTAGATGTTATGAAATTCGATGTTATGGGTTTTGGATGTTCTGGTCTCAGTGTTATGAAATTCGATGTTACGGGTTTTAGATGTTTCAAAGTAGACCCATATATATATATATATTTCTAAAGTACCTTACTCAGCCGTAAGTGGTCTTTTGACCTTTTATTTATTTTCCTACTCTTCCTTCTCTTTCTGCCTGTTTAGAAGAAAAAAAAAATTCCATAGTTGTAGTGTACTGTTTTTCTGCAAGTGGTTGTTACGTTCTATCTCTCTTTCTTTCTCCTACCTTTTCCTTCTCTGCTATCATGTCAGAGAAATCTGATAAACCCATTGGGTTTAAAAAATATACTTCCTGTGGGCACAAGATCGCTGTATCTGATGGCCAGAGGGAGTGTGTTTACTGTTTGGGTCCTGCCCACCTTCAGGTGGCTTGTTCTATCTGCAAGGCCTTCCTTACCTGGGCCCTTGCAGATAGAAGAAATAAGCTTATGCTTGAGTCTTATTCTCCCTCCTTCTCCTGCCATTGCTTCTGTTTCAGGGGCTCAAACCCAGCCAAAAAATCTAAGGAGGCCAGGAACCATAAGAAACGGTCCCTGGACTCCTCCCTATCTGTTGAGTTGGAGACTCCTTAGAAGGCCCCAAGACCTTTGTAGCAGAGCTCCCTGGCTGCAATACTAATATCTTCCTCTGTGCCCCATGCTCCTGCTCCCTCTTTGGGGCCATAGGAGACAGTCAGCTCCTGCCATTTTGGATCCACCCCTTCCCCTCCTCGGCTCTTTATTGGAGACCTCTGTTCTGCCACTGGGGCAGCTGGTTCCTCAGGGACTCCAGTCTTTTCCACTTAGGGAAGCCCAGACTTATTCTGACTTCTCCCCGCAGCACCTCACCGAACAGGTTCCCTGAAAGAAAAGGTGCAAAAGGGGGAACCTAGATTCCCCAGAAGACTCTCTCATAGATAGATTTGGAAAAAGGGTCTATGCTTCTTCCACCTTTGCCCTCATTGCGTTGAATTACCTTTCCGATTTTGCAAGGCTGCAGAGGAATTTACTTAAGGAACTCTGTAGCACCGGCCCTGAGTCCATGATGGCGGGGGAATGGACTTCTTTTACCTCCTGTATGGCCACTCTACTGTCCATTTCCAACACATTCATGAGGCTGATCTCTCACTCAGTTGAGGGCATCTCTAGGGTGTCCGGCATTACTAGTCGTTGCCATACCTGGATGCGGCTGTGTCATTTCACAGAACCTTTTAAGGCATCTTTTGTCAATGCCCTTTTTGATGGTTTTTTCATGTTTGGACTGACTGTTTGTGACACACTCTCCCACAGCGAAAAAGACAGAAAGACCCTGTCTGCCATTGGAATCCACTTCTCTACCCCACAAAAGTCCTTCTCCAGGAATCAGTGCGGGAGAAAGAAATTGTGGTTAAGAAAATCCCAGGGTCCTTTCCAGGATGCTCAGAAAGATTTTTTTCCCCCAGGGACAGAGAGAGGAGTAATTTGAGTGGTATACACCTTCCTCAGGGCAGAGGGTGTCCACTGAATCAGGGGTCTCTAGATTCTCCCTCTGAGAAATGCTTGCAGCATCCCTGAGGTGTTGCCTCTCTGTCCCTCTCTGAAGGCAATCAAGAAAATATGCTCTTTGCACCTAGAAACCTGGCTAGCCATCACCAACGACTGATGGGTGCAATGTATTGTATCCAGAGGTTAATCTGTTCCCTTTTTAAACCTCTCCAGACCAAAACAACACCTTCCCAATGTTCCACCTAATCAGAGGGAGGCAGCAACTTTGGAAAGTGCAAATTTGCTCCAAAAAAAGAGTAATCCAGGAGATCCCCGCAGACCAGTATGGATAAGGGATTTACTCCCAGTTCTTTTTACTTCCAAAGAAAGCAGGTGATCTCAATCCCATACTGGACACGATTTACCTGAACAAATCGGTGAGACACACGAAGTTCAGGATGGTCAGGGTTCAGTCCATCCTTCCTTTTCTGCAGAAGAATGACTGGATGTGCTCGACAGACATGAAGGATGCATGGTATCACATCAAAATGAACAGCCGATCAAGGTATCATCGTTTCAGGCAGGAGCCAGTCACTACCAATTTCATGTGCTTCCATTTGGCCTTGCCACAGCCCCCAGGGTGTTCACCAAATGCATGGCAGTGGTTACAGCTCACCTCAGACTGCAGGCGTTCCACCGTTTTCTTACCTGGATGACTGACTCCTAGTCACACCATCCAGGCATCTACTGGTCCAGGCCATGGATTTTCTCTTACAACCTTAGTGATCACCATAAACCTTCACAAGTCACAGTTGCAACCTCTGCAAATGATAGATTTTATAGGAGCCTGCTTGGATCATATCTTCCACCGTACAGGATTCTGTCACTGCAGACACATATCAGGCAAATGTTAACAGTGCCAGTTCCTCCAGTAAATCTTGTTCTCAGAGCTTTAGGTTCTGTGGCTGCAACGATAACTGTACTACCGAAAGCTCGCTTACATATGAGAGTTCTCCAGTGGATGTTGTCTGCCCAATGGTCCCTTCTGCATTAGCTTCTCAGTAATCCTATGACTGTCTCAAGTGTGCAGAAATTCTCTTTTGTGGTGATTTCATGATCCAGAAGTGTCTCAGGGTTGATCTTTCATTCCTCCCACCACTGTTGTCATGTTGACCATGGGTGCCTCCCAACTGGGGTGTGGGAAGCATTACCTGGGAAGGACAGTTCAAGGCACGTGGACTCCCCAAGAGACCAATCTGCATACTATCATCTTAGAGATGAATGCAGTGCTTTTAAAGTTGCAAGCTCTTCACTCCCTTCTTCCTCTGTGGACGATTGTGATTCAGACTGACAACATGCCTGTTGTGTGGTATCTCAACAAACAAGGTGGAACCAAGTCGTATACCCTTTGTCAAGAAGCAATGAGAGTGTAGCATTGGGCTGTCTCTACCATCCACTTTCTAGTTGCAATACACATTCTGGGGGAGCTCAACATACTGGTGGATAGGCTCAGCAGGGTACTATTGATGCCTCACAAGTGGTCTCTGAATCATTTAGTGGCAAACCGGATCTTCCTCAGATGGGGTCAGCCCTGCTGCAACCTTTTTGCCTCTCCCTTCAACAACAGGTGCAGCAGGTACTTTGCCCTATTCCCTCCACTGGAACAGTCATCAATAGATGCTCTAGTCCATGCTTGATGTATTGGTCTATTTTATACATTTCCTCCTCTTCCTCTGATTCCCAAATTTCTTTAGAAGGCATGCAGGTTGATGAGCAAAGTGATCCTCTTGCCCTTTTTTGGCCTTGAGAAGTCTGATTCACCTTCCTGTGTCTCACCCAATTTACCTTATGTGGACCTTGGAACCGCGTCTGTTCCTTGTATCTCACCCTTCAGGGCACATTCATCCAGATCTTCACAATTTGAAACCACATGATTTCTCCATTTCCAGTGATAGCTAGACAATCCGGGCTTCTTCCCATAAAATTTATAAAAGTAAGTGGAAAAGGTTTTCCATTTGGGCCCAACAGCATCACACTAATCTGCTTCTTGCACCCATTTTGGCAGTCTTGGATTTTCTGTCTGGTCTCTTTCATTTGGGGGCCAGCTTGTCTACTGTCTAAGTTCGGTTAGCAGCCATTTCTAAGTTTCATATCGGGGAGAATGCTACATCTTTAGCTTCTTCTAGATTTTGCAAAGCCTTTTTCAAGGGTACATTCCTTCCTCGACCGCCTATCAAAAATCCTACTCCTCCCTGGGATCTTACGTTCGTTTTTCCAGCTCTCACCTTACCTCCTTTTGAACCTGCTGCTAAGACAAAGTTGAAATTCTTGTCCTGGAAAACAGCCTTGTTAGTGGCTATTACTTCAGCCATGATGGGTTCGGAGCTTCAGGTACTATCTTCCAAACCTCCCTACCTTATTTTTCATAAAGACAACGTTACCTTACTTACTAATCCCTCTTTCTTACCAAAGGTTGCTTCAATAAACACCGTTAATCAATCCATTAATCTCCCTGTGTTTTTTCTGATCTTCCAAAATAAGGGTTAATATATGTTGCAAATTTTACATGTTCGTAGACAATTGAGCTTTTACCTGGATAGGCCAAAAACTTTCAGGAAATCTGATCAGTTGTTTGTCGCTTTCTCAGATTCCAGAAAAGAGAAAGCTGTTGTTAAAGCGACTATTGAGTGATGGTTAAGAGATTGTATTACTCATGTATTCATTGAACAATGTTCCTTTGTCTAAACCAGTAAGAGCTCATTCCACGAGATCCAATACCATGTCCCAGGCCTTTTGGTCTAGAATTTCTTTAGAAAATAATGTGCAGCTGCTTCATGGGGGAACTCCCTCATCTTTATTTCGCATCACAGACTTGACATCATACCCAGGAACAGGGCTGATTTTGGTTCTGCAGTGCTCTGGAATATCCTTACATGAGGCCACCCAGATTTGTGTAGCTGGGGACTCTGTCCCACAGGTTTGATGAAGACTGAACAGACAACATCAGATAAAGAAGTTATGTACTCGCCATAATTGTCCGTCTGTGTTGTCTGCTTCAGTCTTCATCAACCTTCCCTCCATCTTTCTCCCTTCCTAATCTCTGAAGGTCTTGATGGATTATACTGGGAATTTTTGCTCCTGTTTTGAACTCCTGAGCATCTTTTTATGCTGTATTGTTTTTTTGTGATTAGAATGTATTTTTCTTTTTTGAGAATATTGCAGCAAACTCAATCTGAGGTATGTGAGAGGAGCTAGGCAGTATGGGTAGGGTTGGAGGAGCTCTAGCTTGGAATCCTAAGCTTGCTGACGGCTGAGTCACAGGTTTGATGAAGACTGAAGCAGACAACACATATGGAACATTATAGCTGAAGTAGGAACTTCATTTGTCAGCAACCTTTGGGATACGGATCCGAGCCGGCAACTTCTATTATAGCATAGATCCGAGCTCCTAGCTCCTCCCCCTTACCCATAATCCCCGGCCTACCCTAACTGACCTCAGATCTAGTTTGCCGCTCTTCAAGCAACAGCTAGATTCCAGAACTCTTGGTGTTTTTGTGAGGAAAAAAGTTTTTCTTTCTTCTTTCTGATTGAGTGATTGTGTGTGCGTGGTAGGTTTACCCTTTACACTAAACTTGTTATAATTTTAGCTTTTCAGCTTAAATTTAATTTAAAATATTTCTCCCTCCCCTGCTGGTCGTAGCGTGTGTGTGTGACTTGAGTGTTAGGGGCCTAGTGAGTGTGCTTTACTTTAGTAATGTCGGAGGCCCCTAAAGCCATTTTTTCGAAATGCACAGAGTGTGGTTACAAGCTTTCACCGGCTGATGGCCACACTCAGTGCGTTAGGTGCCTTGGGGTTGAACACCTGTCTTCGGTTTGCGCGATTTGTGCGGCGTTCAACCCCAGGGCACTCAAGGATCGAAGGTCGAAGCTAGTTCTGGCAGGCCTTTTACCCCCAGACACTGCTTCGGCCTCCGGTACTTCGGTGCCCGCTACCCCCCCCGGTAGCGGTCACTCCTGCCTCCCTTCCTCCGACCGGGACTCAACCTCCCGCTTCGGCTCCGGAGGATAGGGAGTCCAGGAAAGAGAAGTGGCGGAAGAAGCACCTTAAGCGGCGGGCCGATGACTCTTCATCGGCCCTGCTCGCCAAGAGGGCTTCTCTGTCCAAGTCTTCTCAATCTCCTCCTCCTCGGATCCGATCCCCTTGTTTCTCTCCGGGACCCGAGGAGGAGGTGATCCTGTCCCCGTCAAGGTCATCGAGGCGACATTCCAGGTCTGCCTCGGTGGCCTCTTCGAGGTCCACTTTTAGCATGTCTGATGCGGACATGGACCGGATGATGAGAAGATTCATCCAGGCCCAGATGCAGATGGGAGTGCTCTTGCCTCCCCCCCCCTCCGGGGGGGAGCTCGACCCCTTTTTTCACCCCTATAGCTCCTTCTCCGACCCGCATTCCGGGTTCGGAGCGCTCGGAGCCGAGCCACGTTGGATCCGGGGGTAGGTCGGATCCGACTGTGCTGGGCACGTCGGCTCCGACGGCTCCTTCGAGTTTGTCGGACCCGACCTCTCGGAGCCATGGGCCGACCTTTGGATCCGAGGGATTCGGTGAGCTTTCGGATCCGTCCCAGTCGGAGCACACTGGTCCTTCGGATCCGACGTTCTCGGCGCCGGGTCCGATCCCCGCTTCGGATCCGAGTGGGAGTCGGATCTCGGATCCGTCAGAGAGCGGCTCCCCCTCGGCTTTCGCTGTGGTGGAGAGGGCACTGTCGAGTGCTTCCAGGCCTCCGGTCCTGGCTTCGGCTCCCTCCCGCACTCCTTCTCATCTGGTCCTGGCTCCCCTCATCCGGCCCTCGGGGCAGCCTGTCTCAGCGCCTCTAGGAGTTCCAGTGGAACAAGATACAGCCCGTGAGGACTCCTCGGACAGCCCCCCCCCCGAGGAGATTCCTCACAAGGCAAAGTGCAAAAGGAGGCACATAGACTCCCATGAGAGTTTCACCGAAGATACGGACTTGGTTGAAGGGGAAGGCTCCCCTAGATCACCCCCCGAGGATGTCTCCTTTGGAGACATCATGGAAATGCTCAAAATCAGGGGTGGGTGGTCTGCCCCTAAGGCTTCCGCTGATGAGTCCGTATTCCTTGAGGTGTTTGAGGCAGGACCATCTACCTCTTGGGTGTCCCCTCCACCCGACCCCCTGGTGGATCTCATATCCTCTAGGGCTTGGAAGGAACCTGACACCGTAGAGCCAATCCCCAAGCGTCCGGACAAAGTTTTGAGCCCCCCCTGCAGAGAGATCACACTGAAGCAGAGGTCCCCCTGTGGATGCCATGTTGGTGGCTGCAGCCACCAAGAAAGAGTTGGCTCAGGAGAGCCCCACGGTTCATCCTCTGAGCAAGGAGTCTCGCGCGATGGACTGTCTTGGGAAGCGGGCCTGCAGTTCAGTGACCTTCTTTATGAGGGCCTTGAACTACATGGCACACGTTCTTTGGATGCAGCGGGATCTAATTAAGGAATACGCTGCTTCCCCCCCAAGGTCCATGTCGGAGGGAGACAAGGATCTGTACTCCTCCCGAATGGCCACCCTCCGCTCTATCTCTAACACCTCTATGCGGCTGTTGTCTCATGCTACGGAGGGAGCCGCTAGAGCAGGCGGAGTCGGGCTTGTCATGAGGAGACAGGCCTGGCTCCGTCGCTGTGACTTCTCAGAACCCTTTAAGGCGTCATTTGCGAATGCCCCTTTTGATGGTTCTGCACTGTTCGGCAAAACCGTTTAGGACACTCTTGTCCAGAGCGAGAAAGACGGGAAGACCTTGTCTGCCGTCGGAGTCCGCTTCTCTGCGCCCCAGAGGTTTTTTTCCAAGAACCAAAAGGGTCAGAAGAAGATGTGGTTCCGAAAATTGCATCATTCCCAGTCTGCTCAGGATAACCAGTCCTCTCGTGGCAGAGGAGGACAGGGAGGACGCCACCCCAGAGGCAGAGGGGCTCCCAGGAATTTTGGGTCCAGAGAACCGTTCTCTGAGATGCCCACGCAGAAGCCCTGAGTGGTTACCTGACTGCTCCACTCTGGAGGCAGTTGGGGGGGCATTTTTCGAGGCATCTAGCAATGTGGGAGTCCATAACAACAGATCACTGGGTGCTTCGTATTATATCCAGAGGTTACCAAATTCCCTTTATAGTAAACCCCAGAATCAGAAGCCTCCCCGACGTTCCACCCAGTCAGAGGGAGGCGGCTGCTGCAGAAATTCAGCAGCTTCTGAAAAAAAGAGCCATCCAGCCCGTCCCCCCAGATGAAGTCGGATCAGGGTTTTACTCCAGGTTCTTTCTCTCCTAAACCTGGCGGTACCCAAAGAAAAGTTCCGAATGGTCATGTTGCAATCCGTGATCCCCTTATTGCGGGAGGACGACTGGATGTGCTCCATAGACCTCAAGGATGCGTACTATCACATTCTAGTGGACAGGCGTTCCAGGAGGTTTCTCCGCTTCCGGCTGGGAGCCAGTCACTTTCAATTCAGGGTCCTCCCCTTCGGTCTCACCTCAGCCCCCAGGGTGTTCACCAAGGTCCTAGCGATAATAGCGGCCCACCAGAGACTCCAGGGAATTCAGGTCTTTCCATACCTGGATGACTGGCTCCTTACGGCCCCAACAAGGCATCTACTTTGTTCATGCAGGGATTATTTCCTCAGTCTGGCTCCACTATTAGGATTAACCATCAACATGACCAAATCCTCTCTCACCCCTACACAGGTGTTGGATTTTATAGGGGCGAGACTGGATTCCAGACAGATGCTTGTGTTCTTGACTCCAGATCGGCTTCGGAACCTGATGTTGCACGTACAGGCCATCCTTCAACTGCAAACTCCTTCGGCGGAATTGATCCTGAGGGCCCTAGGATCTATGGCGGCTGCAATCCCTCTGCTGCCATTGGCCCGGTTGAACATGAGGGTTCTGCAGTGGACCCTCCAGGTACAATGGTCCCTGTCTTGCAACCCCCTGTCTCACCCCATTTCCTTAAGCAAGGTTTGCAGAAGATCGCTCCTGTGGTGGCTCCAGTCTCCCAATCTCCACATGCGACATCCCTTCTCACTACCTCCGCCAGTCGACACAGTGACCATGGACGCTTCTCGCCTGGGGTGGGGTGGGGGCCATTTTTCAGGCAGGACAGTCCAAGGCACGTGGAACAACGTAGAGACCTCTTTGCATATCACCGTCCTAGAGATGAGGGCGGTGCTTTTGACGTTGCAGGCACTACACAACTCTCTTCCGGTAGGGACGATTGCAGTACAGACAGACAACATGTCAGTCGTCTGGTACATCAACAAACAGGGGAGAACCAGGTCTTACCCCCTTTGCCACGAGGCCATGAGAGTGTGGGAATTTGCGATTTCCACCAACCGCTTTCTCATAGCAAAGCACATTCCTGGACGGTCCAACATTCTAGCAGACAGGCTCAGTCGTACTATCCTGACTCCTTACGAATGGTCTCTCAACCATCGAGTTGCAGAGCAAGTATTTGCCCAATGGGGGCAACCTTGTTGTGATCTTTTTGCCTCTCCTTCAAACACCAAATGCAACGATTACTTTGCTCTGATCCCCCCTTCGGGGGAGTCCCCGGGAGACTCTCTAGTTCATGCTTGGCCTCCCGGTCTGCTTTATGCTTACCCTCCTCTTCCCCTGATGTTGAAATTATTACAGAAAGCCAGGCAGCTGGGGAGCAAGATGATCCTCATTGCCCCATTATGGCCTCGTCAGACGTGGTTCCCTTACCTATGGTCTCACCTAGTGTATCCACCATGGATTCTGGATCCCATTCCGGATCTCATTTCTCACCCTCTCAATCTTCCGACTCCGAACCTGGTCAACCTCAAGCTGACGGCTTGGTTGCTCCAGTTCCACTCCTCATAAGGACTCCCGGGATCTCATCACCTGTCAAAGCCATTCTTGTAGCAGCTCACAAGCCTTCCACCAGGAAGGTTTATCGAAGTAAGTGGAAACGCTTCACCATTTGTTCAGAACACCGTCGTTTAGACCCTTTTACAGCCCCGATAGCGTCAGTTCTAGATTTTCTAACCTCTCTCTTTCACCAGGGGGCTAGTTCTTCCACAGTCAAGGTACAACTGGCAGCAATCTCATACTATCACGTGGGGCAAGAGTCTGGCCCTCTTATCACTTCCAAACTGTGTAAGACCTTCCTCAAGGGTACCGTCCTCCTTAGGCCTCCAGTCAAAGAGGTGGTACCTCCATGGGATTTATCCTTAGTCTTGCAGGCCTTGACTGGTCCCCCATTCGAACCGGCGGCCACGGTTGATCTCAGATTTCTCTCTTGGAAGACAGCCTTTTTGGTGGCCATAAATTCAGCCAAAAGAGTGTCGGAATTGCAAGCTCTTTGTGTCTTTCACCCGGATAGGGTTTTCCTCATTATCAATCCGTCCTTTCTACCTAAGGTATCTTCAGAAGCCAACATCAATCAATCTATCAATCTTCCAGTGTTTTTCCCCAATTTTCAAAACAAAGGAGAGTACAAGCTACATTCCTTAGACGTTCACAGACAACTACGTTTTTATATCCATAGAACTGCTGATCATAGGCAATCCGATCAGTTGTTTATCTCCTTTGCCAAAAGTAATTTCGGAAAGTCAGTTTCTAAAGTTTCTCTCTCTCGATGGATCTCAAGTTGTATTCTTTTAGCATATCAGAGCTCGGGAAGGCCTGCACCTCAAGGAGTCCATGCTCATTCTACTAGGGCCGTTGCCACATCTGCGGCCTTTCAAGCTAGGGTTCCACTGGATGACATTTGTTCCGCAGCCACTTGGGCTTCATCTCACACCTTTATCAGCCACTATAAAATAGATGTTGTCTCCCGAGGTAGGGCGTCCTTTGGCTCTGCGGTGCTCCGGAATATCGTTCCATGAAGGCCACCCAAGATTTAGGTAGCTGGAGACTCTGTCCCAAAGGTTGCTGACAAATGAAGTTCCTACTTCAGATTAAGAAGTTATGTTCTCACCATAACGTTCCATCTGAGTAGGTATCTTCATTTGTCTGCAACCATCCCCCCCTCCTTCCCCCTGACCAAATGATCGTTCTTGTGGTTATTAGCATATGTTCCCCTTGGGACACTGTTATCAGCTGTGCTATGGGGCAAACTTGATCTGAGGTCAGTTAGGGTAGGCAGGGGATTATGGGTAAGGGGAGGAGCTAGGAGCTCGGATCTATGCTATGATAGAAGTTGCCGGCTCGGATCCGAGATCGGATCCGTATCCCAAAGGTTGCAGACAAATGAAGATACCTACTTAGATGGAACGTTATGGTGAGTACATAACTTCTTAGTTTAGTACATGACTTCTTTCTCTGGAAGTCCCAAGGATTCTCTCCTAACACTTGTGGAGACAGATCCTCCCTTCTGAGGCAAAGATGGAAAATTCTAACAATGGATGATGCCGCAAACAGAGGTGGACTGCAGAGCCAAGGCTTCAGAGGTCGCTTCAGTGAGAGGCCTTATTAGCACTCCTGAAGAGTTGACCAACTGCCTTCCTTTGGAGGCACTCAAGGGGAGAATGTCCCTACACCCGAAAGCCTGGCTGTACA
The DNA here is from genome assembly GCF_019279795.1 of Protopterus annectens. NCBI lineage: Eukaryota > Metazoa > Chordata > Ceratodontiformes > Protopteridae > Protopterus > Protopterus annectens. The sequence continues at coordinate 1,983,676,818 of NC_056726.1, forward strand.
TCACAAATAACAGATGCCTGCAGAGGATAATAACCACAGGCTATTATATTCTCTTTCTGTCTTTCTCCCAAATGCAAAAATGTATCAAATGTTCCACTGTCTCCAAGACAAGCAGCATATAGTGAAGTGCAAAAACGGCTAAACAAGCAATTCATCCAAGAGGTCCCACCAGACCAGGTAGGATGCAGAACTTACTCAAGATTCTTTTTAGTGCCAGAAAAGACCAAGAACATCAGGTTAATCTTGGACCTCAGATACCTCAATCAATGTGTTAAGCATTCAGAATTCCAGATGGTCATGGTTCAATCCAGTCTCCCATTTCTGAAACTGAACGATTAGATGTGCTCCATAGACTTTCAGTATGCATACTACCATATCAAGATGGACAGGTGATCCAGAAGGTATCTCTGTTTCTGGCTAAGAGCCAGTCATTTTCATTTAAGAGCCCTGCCCTTTGGCCTCATCCCAGCCTCCTGTGTGTTCACCAGAAGAATGACAGTGTTAGCAGCATATCTCAGGCTGCAAAGATTCCAGGTGTTCCTGTATCTGAATGACTGTCTCATTTCTTCTCCTGTCAGAAATCTCCTTATCCATGTGAGAGACTTCTTGCTTCAAATTTGTTTGATGCTGGGAATCACAATCATTCTGGACAAGTCAAACGTTTGCCTGTATGAATAGAGTTGCGACACACTTGGATACAATTCTTCCGACAGCAAAACTTCCATTCAGCAGGTTATCAACACTTCACTATCATGCTCATATTGTCCTTTCATCCCAGCTATCAATGGCAAGAATGGTCCTTCACTTACTGGGTTCAGTGATAGCTCAATCACCTTAGTTCCTCTAGACAGATATCACATGATAGTACTACAGTGGACAGTAGCAGTGCAGTGGTCTATTTGGTGACAACCAATGTCTTTCACAGTATGTCTTGTGGACATTTGTGGAGCTCACATACTCTGGTGGCTCAAATCCCATATTATACTACAATGTCACCCATTGGTTTTTCCCCAGCCCAAAGCCACTGTCACCACAGATGCTTCTTTTTTGGGGTGGGGAACTACAGGAGAAATAAAGTCCAAGGCACATTGTCCCCTTCCGATCTCTATATCAACATTCTAGAGATGATGGCTGTCTTCCTAGTATTGCAGGCTTTTCAGGACTGTCTCCCTGAAGAACTGATATCTGTCCAGACTACATGTCAGTAGTCTGGTACGTCAACAAGCAAGCTAGAACCTGATCTCATCCATTGTTTCAAGAAGCCATAGGGATTTGGCAGTAGATGATATCTTCCAATCAGTTTCTCCTAACAATGCACATTTTTGGGGAGGTCCATTGTTCTAAAACACAACTTGAGCAAATCCATCCTCCTGCCTCATGAGCGGTCCCTCAGTCAGAAGGTATCAGCTCAGATTTTTTTCACTGCTGGAGCCAACCATGCTGTGATCAGTTTGCTTCTTCCCAAAACACCAAATGCATCAGTTTCTTTGCTCTGATCCCCCCAGAAAGGGAGTCATCCAGGGATGCTCTGATCCACAAATGGCCATACCCCTGATCTCTTCTCTGCCTTTACTATGACACCTCTCATTCCAAAATGAAACTTTAGAGAAAGATCATGGTAATCCTCATTACCCTCTTGTGGTCTCAGCAAGTTTGATTCCTGTACTTACAGCCTCATCTGAAACACCCTCCATGGGTGCCGGATCTTATTCCTCACCCATCTGGCCTGCCTCTCCGGGATATCAAGTCTGTCAAGTTAACGACTTGGTTTCTCCACTTCAAGTGATGACTAGTCAGTCTCAGGCTTTTTTCCCAAGTTATCCATATTCTTACTTCCTCCCAGCGACCATCTGCTTGGAAGACTTACAAAAACAAATGGAAAAGTTTCTCTGTTTGGGCTATGGAAAGAAATTTAGACCCTTTCCAACATCATTTCCATCAGTTCATAGCTTCATAGGTGAGTACTAAGCTAATAACCACAAGGGACTTTTTAAGCCTACCCATGCATCCCAAGTCTCTGACAGGTTCTGGTACCCTTGATAAGTGTAAACAGGGGCTTGGACAATTTACAGGCTACTTGTGTCCATTAGAGACATAGGTGCCAAACCTGGGATGAATTTCCTGTTCCCCATCCAGTTGTCTTAAGTTATACTTGAATTGGGTTAGGGAGGAACTCTGCTTCTCATGGATGGGGAACCTGTTCCAAACATGGGGTAATCTTTGGGATAAATACCTTACTCTCCAGCAGGTCCTATTTATATCACAGGAAAGGTTTAACTCTATAGAATGGGTAATACTGGTGCTGTTTGTTTTGTGGATATGCAGGAGGTCCATTTGAGTGGGGTCTGACAGTGCCTTGCATGTCAAGCATAGAATTACCCTCAACAGTCTGTAGGAGATAGAATACAGGATGAGACCCTTAAGGCGGTCTGCATAGGACATGTTTCTTACACTCTGTATTCTTTTAGTGATGATGTTAAGATGTTCCAATTTTTGACTGTTTTTCAGGTTAGGTACGTACCAGACAGGGCATTATACGCAATGACAGGTCTGATGAATGCCGAATACAGAGGAACAATGACCTCCTTGGTCCTAAATGCCATACCTTTGTTTATAATTTGCACAACAAAGAATGATTTCCTCACTGCTGCAGACACATGAGGGTCAAAGGCTAGATTACTGTCTATGTGTATGTTCTCAAGTCCCTGACTACTGGGTCAGCTCTTGGGGTGTGTTGCCAATATAATTGTTACCAGGGGTGGATGACTTCCCAAAGGATACTATTATGGATTTCTTGTCATTTAGTTTTAGTCCATAGCTCTGACAACAGTTATGTGTCTGTGTCAACCCTTCCTGAAGAAAATTTGTGTCAGTGAGGGATTCTCTGACTACTCCTAATTTGAAATCATCTACAGATTTAGTCAGCCAGAGGCCATTGACATTACCCTTAACTTTATAGATTCATAGATTCATAGACTGTTACAAGGCTAACAACCCAATGGGCCTTTCTAAGCCTAGCTAAGTTTTCCTGAAAGAATAATGATGTCCTGCATCCAAATAGGACACAGAGGGACAGGCATTTATAATCTAGCTCTGTCCATAAGGGATATGGGTGCCAGGCTTGGTGTAAATTTTATATTCCCCACACAGTTGGCAAGGATGTGCTTTAACAGTGACTTCCAACATGGCTGCACATTGAACAACAGCTTGTCTCTAGCTCTCCCAGTGTGAAAACAGAAACTCAGCAGAGAAGGCCAGTAGACTTGTTTTTATGGGTAAATTTCAGTAACTTGCTAGTAAGTGCACTGCTTGGATGCAGGAATAAAGAAATACAGAAAACCTGGAAAAATTAACTACAAAAAGTGAGAAAGAAACACTGACTGGGATAAGTTCTGCAGCCGTTCAACAAAAAAAAGTGCAACCTACAGACATGAATTCCAGTAACCTACAGGAAGATATAAGACAACTGCATACAGACCTGGTTAAAATAAAAAAAAAACACTGATGGAGTATATCAACACAAACAACAAAAGTTTGAAAAAAATAGAAGCTTTAAACAGATGTTCAGATGACATGATAAAGCTGCAAAAATCAGTGGTCAAAATAAAGAAAAGGATGACTGAATATGAAACTACTCAGGAAGAGATATTTCAGAAAATAATAGAATTAAAAGACAGAGCACATAGGGAAAACCTGGGATTTTCAGCTATACCAGAAAAGCTGGAAGAAACAGACTCCATTCATTTTTTGAAAGCACAAATAAGTAACTGGACTGGTATTCCACAGCAGGAGTTGTTAGTTGAAATGGCACATCATGTGTATGCTCCAAACCTGGCTATAAGAAAGCAACCTAGACCTTTAATAGTAAAGATGAAATCCTACAAACAGAAGGAGTTGGTTCTGACAAAATTGTGGCAGAAGGACAAAATACTAAAAGAGTGAGACAGCAGAGTGTTTGTGGAGAATGATTACTCGTACACCAGACAGAAGAGGAGCAAATTTATTCCACTATTCAGGGAATGTCAAGATGCAGACATAAGATTTTAACTGCTGTACCAGCTATCTTCAAGGTATTGTTCCCTGGAGGGACAAAATCATTTTTGATGAAGTACATGTAAGGAGGAATTACAAAAGTTTGTCTAACAAAAAGTGAGCTGTAAAACAGAAGGCGATTCTGCTTCTTGCTCATCTGGTAATAAAGACTACAGAGAGACTATACCTGTGAAACCTTGTTAACTGTTTCCATGCAAAATGTTGGAGAGAAGGAAGGGAGCATGAGATTTAACTAGGAGAATCGAGAGTATGTTGGAAACGGGCAGTATTTCTTAGATGAACAGTAATAAAACCAGTAACAATATGAGATTACAATGCAATAGTTATATTTGTGGAATATAACAGAACAAGAAACACTGGAAATTTTTGATTTTTTCAGAGATTTTTGGACTTGTGGGGGACTCTAAAGCATATGCCCCACTTCATGTCATTAATGTTCAGAAAAGTGCTTTGGGGTGAGTAAGAGGAGGGAGAAAGTTAACTGTAAGTAAAGATTTTTTTCTTAAATAGTACCGGATGTGATGTTGTCCTATCTCGCCTTCATTCTATACTGGTTGGATTCGGACCCGATCATCGGATCCGACTCGGCTTATACACATGCTCGAGGACTTCCACTGGCTTGTGGCTGTAACCCTATCCCATCATGCTTAGGGAAGACTACCCAGATTTTGTTTGCCACTAAACAAGATCAGGTGCTTCCATTCAGACTCTGGCTAAGTGGAAATCTTTTTCTTCATTTCTTATAAAATTGTACTCATAGCTGTTATAAAGTTTTTCTAGAGTGTTAGTAAGTTAGTTTGAGCTTATTTAGAGTGTTTGCTTAGTTGGTTGTTACCTTTGGCCGTCGTTTCTTCCTCTAGGCCTTTTTCTCTATTTCCCTATCTCGGCTATCCTTACGATAACTATCCAAGCTCATTTAAGTTAGAGAGCTTGGAAATAAGTTTTCAATTTTGGTTTAACTCTACTGTTTCTTCCCCTGGTAAGCTCATTTAAGTTAGAGAACTTCCATTGGCCCGTTTAACTTAGAGGGCCCTCCCTTTTCCTGCTATATATTTCTTTCTATTTAAGGCAAGTTCGTTTAACTTAGAGAACTGCCCCCAAAGTTTCCTAATGAAGTTGGTACTGTTGTTGTTGATTGAAAAAAAAAATTATAGTACTATATGTTTAGTAGCTAGTTGTTGTTGTTATTGCTGTCGATACATAATGTCCAAGGATCCAAAAGAATAAAAACCCTCTGGGGTTAAAAAATGTGACGTGTAACCAAAAAATGTCATTGACTGATGGCCATACAAGTTGTGTATATTGTCTAGCTGCAGTCCACCTTCAGGAATCATGTGCCTTTTGTCATGCTTTCAGTCACAGAGTTTTGCTTGAGAGGAAGAACAAGCTAATTTTAAGAGGACTATTAAAGACCCCTTTCACAGAGGTTGTCAAAGGTCAGAGTTTTTCAAAAACTCCAAAATCCCCGCCTCCCAGGTCAGAGAAGTAGTGAAAGAGATCATTTACCTCCACTGCTCATTCAGAGCCAACAAAAAAATTGGCAAAAGAGTCACCCTCAAACCCGAAGGCTTTCAGGCCCGAAAAACCTTCCTCCTTGGCTCCTGCTGTGGTTTTGGAGCCGATGGAGTTTCGGATTTGGAGCCGGTCTCCAGTTCTGGAGCTGATCTTCCCAACTCTCAGATCTCCATTGCTTCAACCTGTGAGATCTCCCACCTCCTCCTCTCGATCCTCCAAGAGCCCCTGTGATGATGATGTGGATCGTGTGGTGAGGAGACGTTTATGGACACCGGCACTGGTCAAGCTACTACTGACTCCAACCCAGAGGGATTCGGAGCCAACAAAGACCACCTCCCCTTCATTGATTCCTCGTCTGACCCAGTCTGGGACCTTGGAGCCAGAGTGCCTGGATCCGTTTGTAGTGGAACTGTCGGTACTGAGACCTGTATCAGGATCTTCAGGCCCGGCTACCGCTCCAACTTCCTCGGTTTCATCTGAACTTGTGGGATCTAGGAGCTGAAGCTCTCTGGTCGGGTCCAGTAAGGAGAGTCGGGTCAGACAGCTGTCTCTGGGCTTTCAGCATTGGTGAGCTCGGCTCCTACATCGGTCTTGTAGCCCACCCCCATCGTTCCAAGGAAGCCTTCTGGTTCTTCAGAACTGGGAGCCTCTTTGGATCAGGGCCGGGGGGCCTTCAAGCTGACGAGGAGGGTGCTGTCACCACCGACAGCTCTGCTGTCAGGTTCAGGCATTCTTCCCCCAAAGGTGCCAGGGTCTGTCTCAGGACCATCACATCCACATGGACGTGGAGACCCAAAGCCTCAGGATGCCCCATTGGGTGATACTCTCTCTTCCGAAACCTCTCTGGAATACCCTTCTGAAGAGGTCCCTCGAAAGAGATTATGCAAGAGGAAACATTTAGACTCCCCAGAGAAGGCCATCACCTCAGATACAGACCTTGATGAGTCAGAAGGGTCCCCACGGTCACCCTCTGAGGATGTCTCCTTTGCAGACATCCTAGAAATACTTAAGCAGAGAGGTGGCTAGAATCCCATCAACCCTTCTGAGGAGGAGTCTATATACCTGGAGGCTTTCAGGTCTCACCCTTCCACCTCTTAGGTGTCTCCACCCTTCGATCAGCTCATAAATGTAATTAGTCAAAAGGCGTGGGAGTCTCCAGACTCAGTGGAACCTGTTCCTAGGAGGCCAAATAAGTTTATTACCGCATCTTCGGACAAGGTGTTTCTTAGTAAGTGTGTCCCAGTAGATGCTATGATGATGGTGGCAGCCCCCAAGAAGGAACTTTCAGAGACATCCTTGTCTGTCCATCCACTGAACAAAGAGTCTCGTATGATGGAAAGATATGGAAAGTGCACCTTTTCTTCAGTGACTTTCGCTCTCAGATCACTAATTACCTTACTCATTTTACTAGGCTTCAGAGTGATCTTCTGAAAGAGCTACGAGAATACCCTCCAAGGTTCTGTAGCTTCAGGGGTTTCAGACAAGGCTTCCTCTCAGCTATCCACCTTAAATTCAGTAGTAAACTCTTCCATTAGGCTCATTTCGTCTGCAGCTGATGGAGCGAGTAGGGCAGCGGGTACAGGAATTTCCAGGAGACATTCCTGGATTCGCTTGTGTGATTTCGCTGAACCCTTTAAATCTTCCTTTATTAATGTCCCTTCCGATGGCTTGTCTTTGTTCGCGCTTAAAGTTAAAGACACACTAACCAGGTGTGAACAGGAAGGAAAGACTCTCTCTGCCATTGGAGTCTGTTTCTCCCTACCTACCAGATCTTACCCCAAACGTCAGAATGCGGGAAAAATGTGGTTTTGAAAATCCCAGAGGGCTTTCCAGGACACACGTGGTGATCCTTCCCCCAAGGGCAGAGGGTGAAGTACCAATGGAAGACGCTGACCATGCAGCAGAGGGGGCCCTCAGAACCAGGGTAACAGGGAATCCTTCCTTGGTAAGCCCTTCCAGCATTCCTGAAAGGAGGCCTGTCTGTCCATCTCTGGAGGCAGTCTGGGGTCGGTTATCTTTGTACCCAAAGGCCTGGCTTGAAATTACAAAAGACAAATGGGTACAAAAGATCATATCCAAAGGCTACTCCATTCCCTTTTCCTTTCCCACCCCAAAAACGAAAACCATTCCAGATGTACCACCCAGTCAAAGGGATTAGGCAACTCTAGAAATACGAAGGTTGCTAGACAAAAGAGTCATCCAAACAGTCCCTGCAGACCAAATTGGATCCGGAACTTACTCAAGGTTCTTTTTAGCTCCAAAAAAAAAACGGAACTGGAGACCCATTTTGGATCTCAGCAAACTAAACAAGTCAGTAAAAAAGTCAAAGTTCTGGATGGTTACACTGCAGTCGATACTTCCCTTCTTGAGACAAGATGATTAGATATACTTGACAGAGCTCCAGGATGCATACTACCACATCAAAATGGACAGGTAATCCAGGAGTCATTTGCATTTTCGGCTGGGAACCAGTCACTACCAGTTTTGAGATCTGTCCTTTGGTCTCACTATAGCCCCCAGAGTGCTCACCAAATGCATGGCAGTAGTCACAGCTCACTTGAGGTGTCTAGGATTCCGAGTGTTTCTGTACCTAAACTGGTTCCTAACTGTCACCACCAAGCATCTACTAACAAGAGAGAGAGAGACACCACCATACAGCTTTGCTTCCACCTAGAGATCACAATAAATTACAAAAAGTCTGCCTTGTTGCCATCTCAGCATATCGTTTTTATAGTTGCAGACCTAGATACAAAACAAATGTTGGCCAAGATTCCCCCCGAAAGAGTTCAAGCCTTACGACATCAAGTCTAGAATCTACTTTCCAAGAAAAAAGTGCAAGCAAGAACTGTTCTGAAAGTTGTGGGTACCATGGCAGCAGAAATAACCTTGATACCATTGGTGCACCTGCACAAGAGAATTTTGCAGTGGCTGTTCACTCAGTGGTCCATGCAGGAATTACCCATGTCTCACCAATTTATAATTACAGAATCTTGCAAGAAAGGTCTTCATTGGTGCCTTCATTCCACTCAGGTGACTCTAGGCCGAGCTTTTGTTCTTCCACAACTGTTAGCCACGGTCACCACAAACGCTTCCCAGATGGGGGGGGGGGCATTATCTGGGAAGGACAGTCCAAGGCACTTGGGGGGATCACGAGGTCCATTTGCATATCAATGTCCTAGAGAAGAGAGTGGTGTTTCTAGCATTGCAAGCATTCCAAGACTCTCTTCCGATAGGAATGATTGCAATACAGACAGACAACATGTCAGTCGTGTGGTACATAAACAAACAAGGAGGAACCAAGTCTTACTCCCTCTGTTGAGGGGTCCAAAGAGTATGGCAGTGGGCAATTTCTTCCCAACGTTTTCTGACAGCAACACACATCCCGGAGAAATCCATCGTGATAGCAGACAATCTCAGCAGAGGGATTCTGATGCCTCACGAGTGGTTCCTAAAGGAGGAAGTAGTGGAAAAGATTTTCCGCAAGTTGGTTCAGCCTTGCTGTGATCTCTTTGCCATGTCCATGAATGCCAAATGCAGCAGCTACTTTGCCCTGATTCCCCCCTCTGGGGGAGTCATCAAAGGATGCAGTTGTACATGATTGGCCCCCGGGTCTCTTCTATCAGAAAGCTTCCTCTTTGGGAAGAAGTTTAATACTAGTCACCCCGTACTGGCCTCATCAGATGTGGTTCCCCTTTTTTTGGCCTCATCTCCAGGGGAGCCTTGGATTTTGGACCCAGTTCCAGACCTCCTGACTCATTCATCAGGGGTCCTCCACCCATCAGTTCAAATCCTCAAGTTGACAGCTTGGCTGCTCCATTTCCACACATAGCCAGGCTTCCTGACATTTCCCCTTCGGTGAAACATATCTTGATTTCATCTCATAATGCTTCAACCAGGAAGTTGTACACAAGCAAATGGAAGAGATTTTTCCCTTTGGGCCTTCAATAATCACATTGATCCTTTCAATGCCCCTATGTCCTCTATATTAGAATTTTGGCAAAGCTTTTTAACGAAAGCACAGCTGCGGCTACTATTCGAATTCAGCTAGCAGCTATATCCAACTTCCATATAGGAGAATGGGGACTAAAGGTTATGTCCAAGAGACTTTGCAAAGCTTTCCTGAGGGGTACTCTTTTGCTCAGGACACCTATCAAAGTTCCTCCAGTGCCATGGGACCTAAACTTAGTCTTGTCAAGTTTGATTCTTTCACCTTTTGAACCTGCATCATCCTGTGACCTGTAGTTTTTAACGTGGTAGACATTATCTTTTTGGTAGCCATCACTTCTGCTAGAAGGGTATCAGAACTACAAGCATTGTCAATAAGGCCCTCCTACTTGCTTTTCCACAAAGATAGAGTATATCTACGAACAAACCCATTCTTCCTACCCAAAGTGTGCTTAGAATCTAATTTGAATCAATCCATAGACTTACCAGTTTTCTTCCCCAACTATGGCAACAAGGCAAGAGTATAAGCTACACCAGCTAGATGTACTTAGGCAATTATGGTTCTACCTACATAGAACAAAGGACTACAGAAAATCTGACCAGTTGTTTATATAATTTTCAGGCAACAAGAAGGGTGCTCCCATGTCAAAAGTCACACTTTCAAAATGGCTTTCAGATTGCTTTACCTTTACATACAAATCTCATAACAGAGAAATTCCTGGAAAAGTAAAATGACACTCTACAAGGACCATAGCAACGTCATCCGTCTTTCAAGCAAGACTACCAATTGATACCATTTATGCTGCAGCAACATGGGTAAGGCCTCATACCTTTTTCACTCATTATAAAGTGGATTTGGCTTCCAGGAACAGGGCCTCTTTTGGGTCCACTGTTCTGAAGAATATTCTCCCTTGAGCTACCCAAGAAAGATGGTGCTAGGGACGCTGTCCCAACCAGTACACAGTTAAGGCATGATAAGGCAACATCACATAAAAAAGTTATGCACTTACCATAACGTTCCACGTGAGTTGTCCATCTCGCCTTCACTCTTACGTCCCACCCAACTTTTCCTTCCTCCAGCCTTTTGCTCCTGGTGGACCAAGTGATTGTGATTGTCACATAAGCTTCTCTGACCTTTCTTCATTGGTTTGTTAGACATGTAAATAGTTTTTTGATAATAGATGTAATATCTGCAAACAAGATCTGGGTAGTCCTCCCTAAGCATGATGGGCTAGGGTTACAGCCACAAGCTGGTGGAAGTCCTTGAGCTTTTGTGTAGGCCAAGTCGGAACCGATGATGGGTTCCGTACCCAACCAGTACAGAATGAAGGCGAGATGGACAACTCACATGGAACGTTATGGTGAGTACATAACTTCTTTTTTTCTGGCATGTGATTTTCTTTACAAGCTGTAAAGTAAAGTTTTTTTTCAATTATTTTTAAGTGTAATGGGGATTGTAAACAGGTGCTGCTGTTACTTTTTTTTTTTTTTGCTTTTTTTCCCTCTTCTCTCTCTCTCTCTCTTCTTGTTGTGTTTTAAGAAATGTAGGCACTGCAGTGTATTAAAAAAGCCTGGTGAAAAAGCATGATAAAATAGAGATTAATGTGCTTTTTCTCATTCTTGCATGGGGAAATGTCTGGATTAAAGGCCCTAGATTGATTTATTAAAAGTTTTAAGAGAGAGCAAGTAAATGAAAAAAGAACATTGAATATCATGAGACTTTTTCTAGCAAATACATGTAAACTCAGTAACAGTTCTGCAGCTGGTCCTCATGTTTCCATGGAAACAATCTGATAAAAAGAAACTGACTGCCTGGATCTTATGTCTCAGTGGAGACAATCTGATAAATATAACTGGCTACAGTCTGGTGGAAAGTGGCCGAGAGACAAAAGAGAAATTGGATAAGAGATAATATTCTCTGAAAATATTCAGGGGTTTTCCCAAAGTAGATAATGTTCTCTGAAGGCATTTAGGGGCTTTCCCAAGGTAGTTAGTGTTCTCTGAAAACACTCAGATGTTTTCCCAGCTGGGAGAGCTATAAAGATAAGACAAAAACAATCAGCACTTAGTAGAATCACAGGCTGCACCATGCATCTTAGCATGGATGACATTTCTTTTAAGTTAACACAAGTCTGTGAGTGTGGCTGTCAGTTTGGGACTTTTGTTCCTATTAGGAGGTTAAAACTTCAGTATTTGAAGGTGTACATAGTTTGTGTGTTAGTATTAAATTAATAGGTTTTAGGGAGGAATTGGAGTGTGTTTTAGAGGGCTTTCAGTAAAAGAAAAATTGTATAAGATGTAACATAGGCTGAAATGGATATGACAAGAAACAACTGTATAAAAGTTCAACCTGGCCAAGCAGTGTATGCACATAAGACAAAATCTGGAACTAGACATTAACAAAAAATGTGTTATACATAAAAAGTGTGAATAACTTTTTAATACAATGATGCTTTCTTTAATGTCTTTAAATGTAACTGGCCTTACAGATAAATACAAACAAGAAAGAATAGTGAACATTATTAAAAATGTAGAGTGCAAATAGCTATGTTACAGGAGACTCACTTAGAAAATACTGAACATGTGAATTTGATAAAGAAAGGTTTTCAGGATGGTTATTCAACAGAATACCTGGGACAAAGGAAATAGGAGTACTTATATTAACTGCAAGAGGAGCTCTAATAGTGATAGAAGAAGATAAAAAAGATAATAATGGCAGATTTGTAGTGCTAAGGAGCTACTGGTAAAGGAGGAGGGTTACACTGGCATGTGTTTACATTCTACCTGAAACTGATGTAATGGAGCTTAAGAAAATTCTCTGAGAAATAATCAGTTTTCAGGAAGGAATATTACTTATAGGTGGGGACTGGAACTTGATTTGCAGCAGTGAGGATGTGTCTGGGAGGCACAGAAGGGAAAATATAACAAAGGATGTTAGATGTTTGAAGAAGTTTATGAAAATAGTTGGCATGGAAGATGTGAATTCAGTAATAGGAGTTTGGAGTTAATTTACATATTATTCCCCAAGATATAAAAACTGGACTGGGCTAGACAGAATTTACATTTCACAGGAATATGTGCATTTAATTGTAGGTCTTGATACCCACACAATAACTGTTTCAGATTATGTGCCAATAATAGCTAAAATAAAATCACAGGGTAATGAAATAAAAATGAGACATTGGCACTTTACCACCTATCTATTGAAAACAGAGGAATTCAAGGAATGGGTAGTGGAGATTATTCAGGAGCTGTTAGAGAGGATAGAAATTTCTTCTGAAATTATAGCTAGGGAGTGGCATAAAATTAAGGTGGAGTTTAAAAATACGGTGGAAGGAAAAGAAAGGGAGCTGTGGTTAAGAAGTAACAAGAATTATTTAGACGGACTGACAATTGTGAACGTATTGCAGAATAGGGGGAATCTCAAAGAAAAAGAAGAGGATCAGCTGCTGAATTCTAGGCAGAAAATAAGGGATCATCTCAGTAATATGGACAAGCCTAGAAGGACTGCTGTTAAGCAACTTTTTTTTGATAATAACACTAGAGCACAAAACCCTTTAGCACAATGACTCAGGCAACAGAAAGTAGAAAGGGCTGCTGCTAGACTTAGGGAGCCTATAACAAAGAAGGTAACAAGAGATCCTGTAGAGGTATTATAGATATTTTGGAAACTCTGTGAGAGTCTGTAAAGCAGAGAAATATGAAAAGCAAGAAATATTCAAATGTAAATGTTTATGGAAGAATTAAATATTCCAAGGTTAGAGATAGATGAGGGTCAATTACTAAGTTAGGATTGAAGGAAATGAGATAAAAAATATGATGTATAACCAATCTACAGGAAAGTCCCCAGGAATAGACGGTATTCCTGTGGAAGTTTGGAAGCTAGAAGGAAAAAAAATGATAAAGATCCGGAAGGTTTTCTTTAACAATATCTTAAGGGGAGGAGAAGTGCCACCTTCCTGGAAGAAAGCAATAGCAGCTGTAATACCTAGAGTGTAAGGATCCATCAAATCTAGCTTCATACAGGCGCATTTCAATACTAAACCATGATTATAAAGTGGTCATGTCTATAATAGCTAAAAGAATGGCAAAGGTAATGCCAAAACTGATAGATATGGATCAGTGTAGTTTTGAAGAGGGGAGGCAAACATTTGACAACATTAACAGAACACTGATGATCCAGAGTTAAGCAGAATGTAGGAAAATACCATTATAGTTGGTGGGTCTTGATGCAGAGAAAGCATTTGACAGAGTGAGCTAGGACTTTATGAGCAGGGCAATGGATGCATTTGCATTTCCTGAAAAAATTATAAGGTTGATTTAGGAGAATATATGAGGGATCAGAGGTGAAAATTAAAGTGGGTGGGGTCCTCTCTGATAATTTCTGCTTGAGTAGAGGAACCAGGCAGAGGTGTCCGCTTTATTTGCAGATGATATTATTTTGTAGCTGACAAAACCAGAAAAAGACATTAGAGTGTTGTGGAACATTTTGAGACAGATTCATATCTTTCTAGGATACAAAATTAATGAAGCTAAAACAAAAGCAATAGCGGTAAATTATGTACCCACGCATGAACTGGTTCAGTAATACCCATATTAATGGGAACATGATAAAATGAAATATTTAGGATTATGGATTAAAAATGATTCTAGTGTGGCAGCTAAGTATATGTGGGAATAGACTAATCAAAAGATAATACAAAAACAGGGAAAATGTAAGCTTTGATGTGATGTTGTCCTATCTCGCCTTCATTCTTACTAGGTTGGGTTTGGATCCGATCCTTTATACAGTTAAATAGTCTGTTTAAGTTACAGGGCTCTTATTCCTTCCTTGTATTTTGTTCCTGACACCTTTTAAATACAGTTTGTTTCAGTTAGAGAACTGTTTTTTTCTCAACCCGTTTAAGTTAGAAGGCATTCTCTAACCTTTTTCCTGTCTCCTGGGCATAGCCCGTTTAAGTTAGAAGTCTGTGCCTCCCTCTATTTTCCCTTTTTAGTTTAGAGTGTCTGGCTTATTAAAAAAAAAAAGTTATTTCTGTTTTTTTCTATCCAGTTAATTTCCTGTTTTTTTTGTGTTGAGATGTCTAACAAGGGTTCGAAACCAATGGGTTTCAAGAAATGTAAAGGGTGTGGAAAGAAAATGCCCTTAAGTGACAGACACGCTGTTTGTGTCTATTGCCTTGGAGCCGTCCATCTCCAGAAGTCATGCTCTATCTGTCATGCATTTAATCACAGAGCATTTCTGGAGAGGAAGAACACATTAATATTGCAAGGACTATTAAAACTCCCCTTCTCAGAGGCTTTAGAGGAAGGTCCGGGTTCATCCAAGAATGACAAATCTCCCACCTCAAAATTTGACAAATCTGACAAGTCCAGGAAGAGATCTTCCTCTTCCATGTCAAAAAAGATTTCAAAAATCTCCACACTGGATCTGAAGCTTATCAGATCTGACAGATCATCCTCAGCTCTGACACCATCTGTCTGTGTGCCAGTTGAGTTTGAGATATGATGCTGGTCTCCAGCATTGGAGCCATTCTCCCCTATACTCAGATCATCAGTTCTACAACGGTCCAAGTCTCCAAACTCCTCGACTCAATCTTCCAGGGGTCCTTCCGATGACGACGTGGATTGGGTGGTACAGAGGTTGTTGAGGACACCAGTGCTGGCCAAGTTCTTGTTGGATCTGACCCTGAGGGCTTTGGATCCTACCACATCCACCTCCTGTGCTCCGTTTCCTCCTCCGATCCAATCCCTAGCTTCGGAGTCAGAAGATCTGAAGCTGATCATAGTGGAACCTTTGGATCCGAGACCTACTACGGGATCTACGGATCTGACCATGGCTCCATCATCCTCGGCTCCATCAGAGCTGGAGGAGTCTAGGAGCCAATGCTCTCCAGTCGGGTCCGGGGAGGCGAGTCGGATAGGACAGTTGTCGGATCCCACTTTGCCTCTTGGGGTTTCGGCTCTTTTGAGCTCGGCTCCTACCTTGGCCTCGGGCCCATCGTCTTGGGTTCTGGGGGGGGGGTCCCTTGGCATCTTCAGATCCAGGAATCTCCTTGAATCAGGGATGGGAAGGGGATTTTGAGGTAATGAGGAAAGTGCTGTCTTCACAGACAGCTCCACTGTCATTTCTGGATGTTCTACCCCCAAATGCTGCAGTGTCTGCCTCTATACCCCTACATCCACAGGGACGCAGGGATCCTAGGCCTCAGGATGCCCCACAGGGTACCCCCCAACTCTTCTGAAATCTCCCTAGAGTGCCCCTCTGAGAAGGTCCCTTGGAAGAGACTATGCAAGAGGAAGCATTTAGACTCCCCAAATGAGTCCATCACTTCTGATACTGACCTTGATGAAGCTGAAGGTTCCCCATGGTCACCTCCTGATGATGTCTCTTTTGGAGACATCCTGGAAATGGTAAAGCAGAGAGGCGGATGGAAGTCCATCAACCCTTCAATGGAGGAGTCTGTATACCTGAAGGCCTTTGGATCTCACCCTTCCACCTCTTGGGTGTCTCCACCTTTTAGTGAACTTATGGACCTAGTTTCTCGGAAGGTGTATGAGTCCCCACATTCAGTGGGACCTGTTCCTAGGAAGCCAAACAAATTAGTCCCAGTAGTTTCTATGGTTGTGGCAGCAGGCACCAATAAGGAACTCTCAGAGACATCTTCTTCTGTCCATCCCCCAAGCAAGGAGTCTCGGACAGTGGACAGATATGGAAAGCGCATTTTTTCTTAAGCGACTTTTTCTCTCAGATCGCAGAACAATCTCACTCATTTTACACTGTTGCAAAGAGACCTCCTGAAAGAGCTAGGAGACACTCTCCAAAGTTCAGTAGCTGAAGGGGTTGCAGATAAAGTATCTTCTCAGCTCTCTACCTTAAATTCAGTTGTCAATGCCTCCATGAGACTCATCTCATATGCAGCAGATGGAGCAAGTAGAGCAGTGGTTCTTGAATTTCCCTAAGGAGACATTCTTGGATGTGCTTGTGTGACTTTGCAGAGTCCTTTAAATCTTCATTTGTGAATGCCCGGTTCGATGGCTCATCCCTGTTCAGGCCCAAAGTCAGGGACACACTCACCAGTTGCGAGCAGGAAGGAAAGACACTGTCTGCCATAGGAGTCCGTTTTACCTTGCCTACTAGACCATATCCCGAAGGTCAGAGAGGAAGTGGCAAAATGTGGTTCTGAAAATCTCAGAGATGTTTTCAAGGCACATGTGGTTAAGCTTCTCCCAGAGGCAGAGGGGAGACGCTGATCACGCTGCAAAGACAGCCCGCAGAATCAGGCCAACAGAGATTCTTTCTTTGGTAAGCCCTTTTAGCGTTCCTGAATGGAGGCCCATCTGTCCAGCTCTGGAGGCAGTCGAGGGTCACTTATCTTTGTACCCAGAAGCCTGGCAACAGATAACAAAAATAAATGGGTACAAAGCATTATATCCAGAGGTTACACGATACCTTTTTCCCTTTTTGTTCCAAAGATAAAAAAGGTTCCGGACATTCCACCTAGTCAAAAGGAACAAGCAACTTTAGAAATTCAAAAGTTGCTAGACAAAAGGGTTATCCAAACAGTCCCCACAGAACAAATAGGATCCGGAACTTACTCAAGATTCTTTTTAGTTCCACGGAAAACAGGTGACTGGAGACCAGTTCTGGATCTCAGCAATTTAAAGAAATCAGTAAAGAAGACCAAGTTCCGGATGGTGACACTGTAGTCAGTACTCCCATTTTTGGAACAAGATGATTGGATGTGCTCTATAGATTTCCAGGATGGGTACTACCACATAAAAATGGACATGCAATCTAGGAGACACCTGTGCTTTCGGCTAGGAGCCAGTCACTATCAGTTTTGAGCTCTGCCCTTTGGCCTCACTACAGCCCCCAGAGTGTTCACCAAATGTATGGCAGTAATCACTGTTCACTTGAGACTTCTGGGATTCCGCGTGTTTCCATACTTAGATGACTGGCTCCTAACCTCCATGATCAAGCATCTACTAATACAAACAAGAGACACGACCTTGCAACTCTGCTGTCACGTAATGATTACAATAAACTACGAAAAATCTGCCTTACTGCCTTCTCAGCATGTGGTTTTCATAGGGGCAGAATTAAACTCAGCAAACATGACAGCCAGACACCCCAGAAAGCATTCAAGTTCTAAGACACCAGGTTTCATACCTTCTAAGAAAGAAAAGAGTTCAAGCAAGGATGGCTCTAAAAGACCTGGGAATCACGGCAGCAGCAATAGTTCTGATCCACATAGTGTGTCTGTATATAAGAATTCTCCAGTGGTTGCTTTCTACTCAGTGGTCCGTGCAAGACCTACCAATATCTCACAAGAAAATAATAACAGAAATTAGCAAGAAGGCCTTCTTTGGTGGCTTTACTCCACTCAAGTGACTCTCAGTCGACCATTTATGCTTTCCCAACCACTGGCCACAGTGACCACGGACACCTCTCAGATGGGGGGCATTATCTGGGAAAAATGGCAGGATCACAAGGCCCACTTGCACATCAATGTCCTAGAGATGAGAGTGGTGCTTTTAGTGTTGCAAGCATTCCAAGATTCCCTTCCGCTGGGAACTACTATAACACATACAGATAACGTGTCAATTGTATGGTACATAAACAAACAAGGAGGAACCAGATCTTACCCCCTTTGTCGAAAGGCCCTGAGAGTATGGCAGTGGGTGATCTCCTTCCAACGTTTACTGATAGCAATGCACATCATCATCATCATCAGCCCCCTTTTTCCCATTTTTCTACATGGGTTTGGGGTATCGTGTTAACTGTTGCCAACTCTCTCGATTCAGTGCCACATTCCTGCCTTCTTCAACACTCATGCCTGACTGTCGCAGATCTTCTTTCACACAATCCATCCATCTCTGGACGTCCTCGCTTCCTCTTACCTTCTTCCCATCTGTCCCAAATCTTCCTCACCAGATTGCCTTCTGCTTTTCTACACATGTGCCCACACCACCGTATTCTGTTCTCTTTGATCTTTTCTGCAATTGGAGCTACTTTGGCTTCTGCTCTTATATTCTCATTTCTTCATCTGTCCCACAGTGTACATCCTATCACCTTTTTCAGGCACTTCATTTCCGTCACCTCTAGTTTCTTCAACTGTTCTTCCTTTACTGCCCAGGTTTCTATACCATACAGTAGTACTGGTCACATCACTGTCTTGCACACCTTACTTTTCAGCTTGTTTGGCATTCTTCTGTCATAGACTACACTTGACACTCTATGCCAGTTGGCTGCAGCCCCTCTGATTCTGGCTTTGACCTCTTCATTCAGACTACCCTTCTCCTCAGCTACTCCTCCCAGATACTTGAAGCTGTTTACTTGTTCCACTATCTTCCCTTCTATCTCTATTCTCAGCTTCTTCTGATTTCCCCAATTTGCTGCCATCATCACCATCATATCTGTGCTTAGTTTCATCCCATGTCCCTTCAAATTTGCATTCTATTCTCCTAGCCTTTGCTGAAGTTCTAGCTCAGAGTCTGCCTTTACTGCCACATCATCTGCATAGAGCCGTTTTGTTGATCCGTCCCCTCCATCCTGTTTGCTAATGTAGTCCATCACCAGTATGAACAGCAGTGGGCTCAGAGCTGAACCCTGATGTACACCCACACCCATTGGGAACCTCTGTTTGAGGCCGAACACTCTCCGTACTTGAGTCATTGGGTCCTTGTACATAGCCTGCACTAATTCTACCAATGTTTCTGGGACTTCAAACCACCGCAGTACTGCCCAGATCAGCTTTCTTGGGAACTTGTCATATGCTTTCTTCAAGTCTAGGAATGCCCAGCTGGACTCTCTCCTCATCTCTAGCTTCTTCTCAAGTATCTGCCTCACTGCAAACATCAGGTCAGTTGCTTCATCCTGATCTGAATCTATACTGCTCATCTCACATCTTACATTCTACTACTCTGCGTATCCATTTATCAATCACCCTCTCCAGAGCTTTCATGCATTGTGATAGGAGTTTGATGCCTCTGTATTGCCCACAGTTGTGGATGTCACCTTTGTTCTTGTACACTGGCACAATTATGCTTATTCTCCAGTCAACAGGGATACGTCTTCATCTCCACACTGCTATTAGTACCCTCAGGAGCCATTTTTCCCCTGACTCACCCAGCATCTTTATCATATCTGCTGTGATCTCATCTGAGCCTGCTGCTTTCTCTGACTTCATCTTCCTTAGTGCTGTTCTTACTTCTTCTAGGGTGGGCTCCTCTTCTTCTCTCATTGTAGGCTGTTTCTAGGCCAGTACAGCTTCTGTGGGGATTTCTTCATTCAGAAGCTGCTGGAAATACTCCTTCCATCCGCCTTTGATGCCCTCTGGGCTGGTGAGCAGGTTGTTGCTGGCATCCCTTATGAAGGTGTGTCTGACTATCTTCTTGATCTTTCTGTCTTTGCCTTGCAACCTGATATAGCTTCTTTGTGGCCCTTACTGAGTCACTTTCAAGAAGTTGGTACAGTGCCTCTGATGCCCTATTCTTTGTTATTGTAACTTCTTTCTTAGCTTCTTTGTTAGTCAACCAGTAGTCCTTCCTAGCCTGGTCAGTCTTTTCTGTCTCCCACTTTTGATGACTTCCTGGACTTCTGCATTCCACCACCAGCTTTCCTTATGTATCTTATTTCCATACCTGGCTCGGCCACATTATTATTTATTTATTATTATTTATTTCCAGTTTGATGACCTGGGAGGTCCACTGGGCTCAAGGAGCCCGTTTTCAGTGAAGGCCCTGGGAGAAAAGCTCCAAATTGCATAGTAAAAATAGTACCAATTAAGCAACGCATTATATTATATAGCAAAACTAAGCAAAGAATAACAGCAAAATAGAAGAATATACATTACATACTTACACGCTTACAGATTAGAGAACAAGTAGTACAGAGTTTAAGTTGTACAGAGGTGGTAAATCATCTGTGAATGGTATAAAAACTAACATTTGTAAGATGGCAGTAAATAAGATTAATCCCCAGAAAAGGGGAGAACAAAGGTGGAAGGTACATTATGTACAATACATGCATTCATTTAATAAGCAGGTTAGGTAGGTAGAGTGCAATTGCATTTCCATTTATAGGAGAGGTAAGAATGGAGCTGGGTTTTTAAGTGTTCAACGTTTTCAGAAATTCTTAGAGAAGGAGGGAGAGAATTCCATTTTTTTGGCTAAGGAAAAGGATAGGAGAAGCTGACCAGCGGGAAGATTTGGTTTGTATACAGAAATTAGATTTTGGTGGGCAGATCTTAGAGTTCTGTGTGGGGTGTATAATGGTAAGATGTTTTTTAGTGGTGGGCATTTAGTTGGTTTAAAAATTAGCTTCTGGGCTGTAGTGAGTTGGAAGTAGTCAAGGTAGTTGGGAAGTTCTAGCCAATTCAGCAGGTAGAGAGATATACAGTGGTGGGTAGAGTATTTGGATTTGGTGGCGAATTTTGAGATTTTGTTGTAACAGATTTCCAGTTTTGACGAAATAGAGGAAGATAGGTTGGTTAGCAGGGGAGCACCGTACAATAGTGATGGTAATAAGTAGGTAGTGGCGAGTGTCTGTCTTGTAGAAGGGGAGAGAACGTGGGAGTTTCTGTAACAGCATGCCAAGTTTCTGATGTGTTTTCTTAATATTTAGCTAAATCTGAGTATCGAATTTTAGGTGTTCTTCAATAGTAACCCCAAAAGTTTAGCAAAAGGAAGAACTTATATAGTGGAGTTGGCATGGCTGATAATATTGAAAGAGGTTTTGTCGAGAGGGAGGGATTTTGAGGGAGAGAATAGTAGAATTTTAGATTTGTTGGCATTCAGAGAGAGGTATTTTTGAAGCATCCAGTTCTCAGTAGTTGAGAAGGCAGTTTGAGTTTTTGTTTGGAGCTCGGGGAGGTTAGAAGCAGGGCAGACTAAAGCTGAGTCGTCTGCGTATTGTACTATCTTAGTGTTAGGAATGGCTGCATGGAAATCATTAATAAATATAATGTGAAATTGTTCGATCTCGCCGTTTGTTCTTACACACGGGTTCGGAGCCGATCCTCGGCTCCAAGTCGGCCGCTTCACAAGCTCAGAATCTGAAAGAAAGCTCGAGGCACAGTCTGTATCCCATGATCCTCCTCTACCATACCTCAGATCTAGTTTGCCGCTGCAGCTGATCACATCGAGAGAGCTCGGGCCAGTTAACAGTTTTGCTATTTTTCAAAGTTTTTTGCTAATATTAGAACTGTTTAAAATTTTACTAGTATTATACTTAGATTAGTGTGTGCGTGTGTGTGTGTGTGTGTGTGTGTGTGTGTGTGTGTGTGTGTGTGTGTGTGTGTGTGTGTGTGTGTGTGTGTGTGTGTGTGTGAGTGTGTGTGTGTGTGTGTGTGTATATTTAGCCAGGTTTAATTATCTTTAGAGATTTATATAAATAATATTGGGCTTGGGCCTATTTTTTTCTGTCAGGGCTCTGACAGTTAGTAGTACTAGAACTTAGTAAACCTTCTCCTAGTATTTAGCTAATTAATAGCTGTGTGTTTGATATTTACTCATTATTCCTATATATGTGTGTGTATATATATATATATATATATATATATATATATATATATATATATATATCAATCATAGTCTTATATTCATATATCTATAGTTAATAGTTAATTAAGACTGTTCATAATCATTAGTAACCTAGAGTTATATAATTATTGTTATAACCTTTGATTGCTTAGTAAAGTGTTTCTTTTCAGCCATGTCTGAAAAAGTTAAATCTGGATTTAAAAGGTGTTAGTGTGGACAGAAGATGTCCATCACTGACAACCATGCTTCCTGCGTCTACTGTCTTGGCCCTCTCCACCTGCAGGAGGACTGCTCTATTTGTCACTCCTTCAGTGGAAGGGTCATGATGGAAAGGCACAGGAAGCTGATAGAGAGGGGCTTATTAAAGCCTGATTTTCAAGAAGCCTTGGAAAAGGCTGATCAGATATCTAAGTCTTCAAAGGGGTCGAAGACTTCGAAGGTGTCGGAGCCCAAGTCATCGGCTCCGAGCACGTCTTCTAAGGTTCAGTCGCCGGCTCCACAGACCTCAGGGCCAAGCGATTATCTCTTATCGAGCCCCAGGTCTTGGAGCCGGTGTCGGAGGTTCCTCCACCATCAATCCTTTGGTCGGTGACATCTTCGGCCCCTTCGACCCTTTCTTCCAGACCGTTATCGGACACTGACGTAGATCGTGTGGTACAGAAGCTCATGGAGAATACGGCTCTGTCCAAGTTAATTGCGGTTTCGTCCCAGTTGGTCTTGAAACTGGAAGCCCTCCCTGTATCTCCAGCAGATCCTCCTCCGAGACCCTTCGAGTCTTGGAGCTAGCAGAAGAGGAACCGATGATCGTAGAACCCTCGGTGCCGAAGCCTACTTTTGTGCGATTGGCACTACTGACCTCGACTCCCTCGGAGCCCATCGAGGAGTCACGAAGCCGATGATCTCTCCTTGGTTCCGGGGCTGAGAGTTGAACCGAGCTTTCAGTTCCAACTCTTCCTCTCGGGGCTTCGGCTCAGTTTAGTTCGGCTCCGTCCTTGGGGTCAGAGCCTGTGGTCCCGGTCTCGGGGAAACTACCGTGTTCTTCGGATCCGGTGTAGTCCTCGGCCCGGGGCTCCAGTGCCTTCGATGTTATGAGAAAGGTCTTGTCTGAAAAGGCATTCACCTCATCAAAGTCATCTTCTCCTTCCCCTAAAGGGCCGCGTTCTGTTTCTGTACCAGCGATCCCAACCAAGCGTAGGACCCAATGCCTCAGTCAACCCAAGAGGGTGTCCCCTGTTCCTCGGAAGCCTCACCAGATGCCCCTTCTGATGAAGTCCCGAGGAAAAGACTGTGCAAGAGGAGGCACATTGATTCTCCACAAGAATCACTCACATCAGACACCGATTTGGAAGAACCAGAGGGGTCCCCATGGTCCCCCTCAGAGGATGTCTCTTTTGCTGACATTCTGGAGATCTTGAAACAGAGGGGTGATTGGCAGACCATTGCTCCCACTGAGGATGAATCATTGTTGCTGAAGGCATTTGGGGCTCAACCTTCTACCTCCTGGGTGACTCCGCCCTTCGATGAACTGATGGAACTGATAGCTCGAAGGGCATGGGAGACCCTAGATACAGTGGAACCAGTCCCTAGGAAGCCGAACAAATACATTACTTCTCCCCGAGACAAGGCTTACCTTACAAAAGGAGTCCCAGTGGATGCTATGGTGGTAGCGGCAGCCACGAAGAAAGAAATGTCAGAGTCATCTTCCTCTGTTCATCCTCCTAATAAGGATTCCAGGACTATGGACAGATACGAGAAGCGCGTTTTCAGTTCAGCAACTTTTTCCATGCGTTCGCTGAACTACCTCACGCATTTTACACGACTTCAGAGAGATCTCATTAAAGAGCTGGGAGATACTCTCCAGGGTAACACAGATGCTGCTGTCTCCGAAAAGGTAACAGCACAACTTAACACCCTCACGTCGATAGTAAACTCGTCCATGAGGCTTATTTCATATGCAGCCGAAGGATCGAGTAGGGCTGCAGCTTCAGCGATTGCTCTATGGAGACAATCCTGGATGCGCCTTTGCTCCTTTGTGGAAGCCTTCAAGTCTTCCTTTACCAATGCCCCATTTGATGGTGTCACCCTGTTTGGTCCCAAAGTAAAGGAGACTCTCACTCGGTGTGAGTAAGAAGGTAAGACCCGTCTGCCGTAGGGGTCCGTTTTTCCGCTCCGACCAGACCATACCCCAAAGGGCAAAGAGGCGGAAAAATGTGGTTCCGTAAAACTCAGGGATCTTACCAGCCCACACAGAGCGACGCACCCTCCAGAAGCAGAGGAGGAGGCAGAAATGGAAGACGCCGGCCAGGCGGCAGAGGGGGTCTGCAGAACCAGGGGGACAGGGATAGTGTCCCTGGGAAGCCCTTCCAGCACTTCTGAAGGGAGGCCCGACTGTCATACTCTGGAGGTAGTCGGGAGTCACTTAGCTTTATACCCAGACGCCTGGCTAAGTCTTACAACGTCTTCTTGGGTACAAAGCACAGTAACTAGAGGATACAGTATTCCCTTTATCACAATACCCCCCCATCAAAGGAGATTTCCAGATGTTCCACCCAGTCTGCGAAATCAAGCAGCCTTAGAAATAAAAAGGCTGCTCGAAAAAAGAGTCATCCAACCAGTCCCGGCGGACCAGATAGGATCCGGAACTTACTCAAGCTTCTTTTTAGTTCCAAAGAAAACAGGGCACTGGAGGCCAATTTTGGACCACAGCAAACTCAACACCTTCGTGAAGAAGGAAAAATTCCAGATGGTCACGCTACAATCGATCCTTCCATTTCTACAGAAGGACGATTGGATGTGCTCTATAGATCTCAGGGATGCTTACTACCATATCAAAATGGCCAGAGCTTCCCAAGATCATCTGCACTTCCGGCTGGGAGCCAGTCATTTCCAATTTCGAGCACTGCCCTTTGGTCTCACCTCCACCCCCAGGGTGTTCACCAAATGCATGGCAGTAGTGGCGTCTCACCTGAGGCGGATGGGATTCCAGGTGTTTCCATATCTGAACGACTGGCTCCTCACCGCCACCACCAGGCATCGTCTACTGCAAGCCAGAGAATACACGATCAGCCTTTGTTCCCGTTTAGGGATTTCTATCAATTTCGAAAAATCTGCCTTATCGCCCTCACAGCATATTTCATTCATAGGGGTGGAATTAGACACTACTACAAGACTAATCAAGCTCCCGCAAACAAGAGTATCAACCCTCAAAGACCAGGTCGCTATTCTGATTCGGAGCAGAAAAGTTCCTGCGGCACAAGTGCTAAAAGTACTGGGCTTGATGTCAGCCACGTCGATTGCAGATCCCCTTGGCAAGATGCACATGAGAATCCTCCAGTGGCTACTCTTCACGCAGTGGTCATTCCAACAACTCCCTCTGTCTCACCACATTTCGATCACGGAATCTAGCAAGCGGGATCTTCAGTGGTGGCTAAACAGCCAGGACCTAACGATGGGTTGTCCGTTTGTATTACCCAGTCCTATAGACACAGTAACCACGGACGCTTCCCTGATGGGGTGGGGGTGGGGGCTTTTTCAGGGGAGAACAGTCCAAGGAGAGTGGTCCAAGATAGAGTACAACCTGCATATCAATGCTCTGGAGCTGAGAGCAGTGTTCCTAGCGTTGCAACACTTTCACGACTCTCTACCTCTGGAAACAGTGGCAGTGCAGACAGACAATATGTCAGTGGTCTGGTACATAAACAGGCAGGGTGGAACCAGATCTTATCCATTATGCAGGGAGGCCCTGAGAATTTGGCAATGGGCGGCGTCCACAGGTCGCTTTCTGATAGCAACGCACATCCCGGGGTCATCCATCGTCATTGCGGACAGGTTGAGCAGAGCCATCCTGTTACCTCACGAGTGGTCACTGAACAACCTAGTGGCGGAAAAAAATTTCCGCAGATGGGGCCAGCCTTGCTGTAACCTTTTTGAATCCCCTTTGAATGTCAAATGCAGAAGCTACTTTGCCCTTTTTCCCCCTCCGGGGGATGCCCCCAGGGACGCACTAGTGCACAATTGGCCCCCGGGTCTCCTATATGCTTTCCCTCCTGTGAACTTGATTCCCAAATTTCTACAGAAAGGACGATCATACTCATAGCACCATTCTGGCCTTGACAGATCTGGTTTTCCTTTCTTCATGCCCACCTGATGGAGGAACCATGGATTCTAGACCCGGAGCCAGACCTTTTGACTCACTCGTCGGGAGTTCCTCATCCGTCCCTACGATCCCTCAAATTGACAGCTTGGCTGCTCCACTTCCCAACTTAGCCAGGTCAAAGTTTTTGTCTCCTTCAGTACAGCACATTCTGCTTTCTTCTCACAAACCTTCTACCAGGAAACTATACAAGAGCAAATGGAAACATTTTGCTTGCTAGGCGTCTACACAAGGTTTAGACCCTTTGATAGCCCCGATACACAAAATTCTAGAATTTTTATCTACACTGTTTCATGAAGGAGCCTCTACTTCTACGATAAGGGTACAGTTAGCGGACATATCAAATTTTCATGTAGGTGAAGGGGATTCTTCAATCATGTCTCACAGACTTTGTAGAGCATTCATGAAAGGTACATTCCTCCTCCGACCACCCATTCGTGAGCCGATCTCCCCATGGAATTTGAATTTGATGCTGTCTCAGCTTATGCTTCCACCTTTTGAACCGGCGTCAACCTGTTCAATTAAATATGTGTCATGGAAGACCTTGTTTCTCATCGCTATTACCTCGGCTCGGAGAATTTCAGAGCTTCAAGCACTGTCAGTCAGACCGCCATACATGATGTTTCACCCTGATAGAGTTTCCTTACGTACTAATCCGTCCTTTCTTTCGAAGGTATGCTCAGTTCTTAACATAAATCAATCCATTGAACTACCCACATTTTTCAAAAATCATTCAAACAAATTGGAATACATGCTACACAAGTTGGATGTGCATAGACAATTGAGATTTTATCTGGACAGGACAAAAGACTATAGAAAATCGGACCAACTGTTCGTGTCTTTTGCAGAAAATAAGAAAGGCATGGCAGGGACCAAGCGGACATTATCCAAATGGCTCTCGGACTGCATAAATTTTGTTTATTCTGCTTCAAAGCAACCACTTCCACTCAAGCCTAAGGCTCATTCTACCAGGGCCATCTCTACGTCTTCTGCTCATGCCGCTCTTCTCCCACTGGATACTATTTGTGCAGCGGCTACGTGGGCAAAACCTCATACTTTTGTCATTCATTACAAAGTTGACAGGTCCTCCAAGGACAGAGCAGCATTTGGTTCCACTGTACTCAGGAACATTCTTCCATAAGTCACCCAGGGTAACGGAGCTAGGGACGCTACCCGTGTGTAAGAACAAACGCCGAGATTGAACAATTTCACATAAAGAAGTTATGTTCTTACCATAACGTTCCATGTGAACTGTTCTTCTCGCCTTTGTTCTTACAATCCCTCCCTCCATCCCCCACCACGTTCTGGAAGAACGGGAATGACTAGTGCCTGATTGGTTTGTCTAAATGGCCTTCTCTACCAAGTCCTCAGTAAGCAGCCTATTCTCTTTTTGCCTATCTGGGGGTGGTGCTTATAGTATTCAGTTTCTAGTAGGTTTGTCTGTATGAGAATCAGACGCAGTCTTGAGTACGTTTTTTTCTGGGGTTTTCTTGCAAACTAGATCTGAGATATGGTAGAGGAGGATCTTGGGATATAGACTGTGCCTCGAGCTTTCTTTCAGATGCAGAGCTTGTGAAGCGGCCGACTCGGCTCCGAACTCGTGTGTAAGAACAAAGGTGAGATGAATGATTCACATGGAACGTTATGGTAAGAACATAACTTCTTTTTAAATAACATTGGGCCGAGTATGGATCCCTGGGATACTCCGGTTGGGGTTGGAAGGAAGGCTGTGGTGCCAGTTTTCCATTTCACGGCCTGAGATCTGTCAGAGAGGTAGCTGCTGAACCAGGTAAGGGTGTTTTGAGAGAGATTAAGGATAGAAAGGTGGTTTAGGAGGTGGGTATGGGAGACTGTGTCAAAAGCCTTGGAGAGGTCAAGGAGAACTGTGGATACAAGTTCTCCAGAGTCACAAGCGTCTTCTATAGTCCTAACACATGCTGTTTTTAGGCACTGCCATTCTTCTTCAACTCCACCTATGTAATCCTCTTCTTGGGGTGCTAGAGCCCTGAGTAATTCCTTGAACTGTTGTACTTTCTCTCCAGTCAACTTCCAGGTCTTCAGCCTGGTCTCTGTTGACCTTAGAGCCTTCTCTGACCACTGCTTGCAGCTGATTGTGGCAACTAGTGGTTTATGCTCTGGGCTGACAGTTTCACTGGGGATGACTTTGCAATCATGGATTCTGCCCCAGTCCTTTTCCTTACTAGGAGGAAGTCTACCTGAGTTGCATGTTGACTACTCTTGTATGTGATCTTGTGACTGTCTCTTTTTCTGAACCATGTGTTGGTTACTATCAAGCCATTTGCCAGACAGAAGTCTAGAATGGCTTCTCCTTCTTTATTCCTGTTGCTCCACCCATGTGGATCCAGTCACTCCTCATATCCTGTTTTGTCTGTCCTGATATGTGCATTCAAGTCACTCATTATCAACACCAATTCATGTTGTCCTGCTTTATTTAGTAGGTCCTGCAACTGCTGTCTGAATGCACTCTTTTCCTCACTATCACAACCCTGCTGTTGGGCATAGGGTAAGATTATGAATTCTGTCCTATTATTACACTGGCGTCTAACTTCCATGAGTCTTCATTAATTCTGATGATATCCCTTACTGCCTTCTGAAGCCTCTCTCTCACCACAATTCCTACATCACTTCTAGTTTGCCCTCCACCTGAGTAGTAGACTCTGGATCCCAAGCCAAGTGGCTTTGCTGTACTGCCCTTCCATCTCATCTCCTGGTTACATAGGATGTCCACCTTCCTCCGTGTCATCATGTCATCCATTTCCAAGCTGCGTCTTGTCAGTGAACCTACATTAAGCGTAGCAATTTTTAGTTCATGTTTGGCAGGTTGGTTGGTTTTACATCCAGCTTTCACTCAACAGAACTATCCCAGGTAACCCAAACTGGGCAACTAGACACCATTCAGCCAGTAGCTTATTGACCCAGGGCTGCTGGGCTTTATGACGTGTACACACTGGCCAATAGGGTCACATATATTCCTCCCACCATTAGCACGGGTCCCTGGCTTGAGTCAGATTAGGCCGGGTCCTCAACCCACTTATCACCAGTAACTACCCTTGCACATTTTTGGCGACATTAGTCAACATGACCGAATCACCTAGAGCCGTATTTTACACTGTCGAGTGGCTAGCCCTGTAACGGCACACAGTCTGTGATCCGTGTTCTCCTATCTGGAGGATACTGTGCACCACAGTAGATGCCCAATGCGGTTGGTCTGTACAACTCTTTCCCCTATAGGGCACCATGTAGAGTCTGCGCTGCTGCCCACAGCTCGATTCATTGATGAGTTTGAGATGGAAACACTCAGCATGCTTTTCAGACATGGGAGAAACCCCACGGAGACACGGGGAGAACATGCAAACTCCAAACAGGCATTGGTCGGAGGTCAGGATCGAACCTTGTACCTTGTGCATGGGAGGCAAAGACCTTAACCCCTAATCCATCTGGTCTCATTTCTGATAGCAATGCGTATCCCTGGGAAATCCAACTTGATAGCGGACAGACTCAGCAGAGCGATTCTGATGCCTCACAAGTGGTTCCTAAAACAGGATGTAGCAGAAAAGATTTTCTGCAAATGGGGCCAGCCTTGCTGCGACCTTTTTGCCACATCCATGAATACCAAATGCAGCAGCTTCTTTGCCCTTATCCCCCCTCTGGGGGAGTCACCAAAGGATGCATGCACTTGTCCACGATTGGCCCTCGGGTCTCCTATACGCTTTTCCTCCATTTCCACTAATTCCCAAAGTACTTCAGAAAGCCAAACACTTGGGAACAGACTTTATACTCATCTCCCCATACTGGCCTCGTCAAATTTGGTTCTCCTTCCTGTGGCCTCATCTTCGGGAGGAGCCTGGGATTCTGGACTTGGTTCCAGACCTTTTGACTCATGCGTCAGGAACGCTCCATCCAGCCCTTCAAACCCTCAAACTGACAGCTTGGCTGCTCCCAGTCCAACAGTAGTCAGGTTTACTAACCTCTTTTTTTTTTCAGTTAAATGCATCCTAATTTCTTCTCATAAGGCTTCAACTAGAAAGATATATAGAAACAAATGGAAAAGATTCTCCTTATGGGCTTCTCATAACCACATTGACCTCCTTTTCTGCACCAGTCAACTCCATTTTAGAATTCCTAGCAAAACTTTTTAATGAAAGGGCAGCTGCAGTTTCCATTAGAGTTCAGCTAGAGCGATCTCCAATTTCCATCTAGGTGAATCAGGCTCTAACATTATGTCTCATAGGTGATGCAAAGCATTTCTTAAAGGTACCCTATTATTAAGACCACCTATCAGCGACCCTCCAACACCATGGGACTTAAATGTTGTCCTATCTCATTTAATTTTTCCCCGTTTTGAACCAGCATCATATTGCGAACTCAAGTGTTTGACCTCGAAATCCATCCTCTTGGTAGCAATCACCTCTGCCAGAAGAGTGTCAGAGTTGCAAGCCTTGTCTATAAAGCCCTCATACTTGCTTTTCCATAGGGACAGGGTATCTTTACGCATAAACCCTTCTCTTTTGCCCAAAGTATCATCAGAGTCAAATTTGAACCAAACGATAGAACTACCAGTCTTCTTCCCAAATTACTTGAACAGGGCAGAATACATGTTGCATCAACTGGATGTGCATAGACAGTTACGTTTTTACTTACACAGAACTACAGAATTCCGAAAATCTGACCAGCTATTCATTTCCTTTTCATACTCAAAGAAAAGTTCCCCTTTCTCTAGGTAGTACTTTCAAAATGGCTTTCAGATTGCATAACTTTTATCTGTAAGTCTCAGAATAAAGATCTTCCCAGAAGAGTTAAAGCCCACTCTACAAGAGCCATGTCAGCCTCTTCAGCATTTCTGGCTAAATTACCAATTTATACCATTTGTGCTGCAGCAGCATGGGCAAAACCACATACCTTTATCAGTCATTACAAAGGTGATTTAGCCTCCAGGAATAGGGCCTCTTTTGGTTCCACGATTCTAAGGAACATTCTCTCTTGAGCCACCCAAGACAGAAGGTGCTAGGGATGCTGTCTCAACCTAGTAAGAATGAAGGCGAGATAGGACAACATCACATAAAGAAGTTATGTACTCACCATAATTTTCCATGTGTGTTGTCCATCTTCACCTTAATTCTTACATTTCACCCTCCTTCCCCCTACCTTTCTTTACTCCTGAAAGACCGAGTCTATACAATTGCATTACCTTAATCTCTGACCTTCCTCATCTGACTCTGTTTTTTTTTCTGTGATACACTCATACCCTTATTATAACAGCAAACAAGATCTGGGGAAGGTTCTAGTGCATAAAAAAACAAAAATTATAAAAACAGATGTAGGGTGAAGGTCGGTACTATACAATAAAGATACAAACTAAAATAAAATAAAGTGCCGACCAAACAAGGCTAAAATATCAAAAAAACTTTAATGTACACAAAGAATTGGTAAGCACTTTCACGATGAACACACCACTTCTTCAGACAACCATAAAAACAGTACAAACATTTAAATACACATGGCCAACCAGTAAGAATAGCTCATGATAGTGATGTCATGCAACAATACACATGGTAAATAGAATGGGGGATGTTAAAAACACATTAACATTATATAAATAAAAGCTGTCTAAAAGGATGTTACTCCTAATGTTTCAGAGGGTCTAGTGCATGCTGGAAAAGGGTTTAGCCACGAGCTGGCAGAAGACCTAGAGCTTGAATATAAAGGCCGAGATGGATCCAAGGATCGGATCCAAACCCAACCTAGTAAGAATGAAGGTGAAGATGGACAACACACATGGAACGTTATGGTGAGTACATAACTTCTTTTTTATGTGGATATAGATAGTAAGATGCAAGCAGTTAAAATGTTTTTAGTCCCTTTAGTCTTATACACAGGTCAAGCATATTTTTATCAACCAGAGGAGAAGTTGTAGGTAGCAAACAATAAAGAGCTGAAGGACTATCTGTCATGAGAAGACAGCAAGAGTCAAGTGGGATAAGCTGATTCTTCCAGTAGAACAGGGCGGATTGGGATTAACCAGTCTGAAGGGGTATTTCAGAGCTACACAGTTAAGACTCCTGTACATAGCACAAGCAGAAAACTATAATTCAAAGTGGAAAGGGATGATGATGAAACACGGGGGAAGCTCAAGAAACAAGGAGAGTCTGGGATTTTTGATGCTGGCTTTCAAGGAGAGCAACAATAATCATGCAGAATATTATATCTATAAAGTTGCAGAAAGTATTCTAAGAAGTATACCAATAAGAGAATGGAGAAAGGAAATCCTGCCGATAGGGATGACTGCAATTAGAGATAGATCGTACAGGCAAGAGGGGGTCAGAATTTATTGGAGAAAACTGCCAAAGGAAACAAGGTATTGGGAGCAAATAACTAGACAGGGAAGGATGACAGAATGGGAAGACACCAAGAATTTATTTGGGCTGCAGGTTAGAGATTGCCTTCCCTATCAGGAATTGATATTAGAGTATAGACAAAGAGAAAGAAATAGGGGTCCTAAATGAAAGACCAGCACTGGTAGAGTTTCTAAAAGAATCTTGAACAGAAGCGGTCATTAAAAAAGGAATAATTAGTAGAGCATATAAAATATTGTACGATAACTATAAGAATCAATCAGATGAGGTTAGAAAGGATTGGGAAGAGAGACAGGGAGGATATATGTGTCTCCCAAATATGCAACAAAATCTAGAAGATTTAGGATTTTTGCTTGGAAATGTTTACATATACAGCTCAGCAGGCTCCTGCCTGGAGTCCTGCAAAGTTCTACAGCAGCAGAGAGACAAAAAGACTTTGGTGTGATTAAGTATAATTTTCTGCATTTTCTTGCTGCATTTGGCTAATTCCGCCTAAAACGCAGATTATTTAGAGTTTCTGTGATTTAAAAAGCTTGTTTCAGCTACATATTGTACTTATTTTACTGCCTGCACTTTAACAAAGTCATTTTTGTGTTTAACTTACCTGTTTAACTGTTGAAGGCTACACACTCAAATGTGATAACCATTTCTGTGCATTTAAAGTATTTTTTTTGATTGTATCCGTTTTATTTTCTGAAAAAAAAAAAAAAAAAAAAAATACTTGATGTTAAGTTGTCTATCTCGCCTTCATTCTTGCTGGATGGGTTCGGCTCCGACTCGGCCACTCTAAAAGCTCGAGAGTTGATTCCACCGGCTCGAGGCTCCCCTTATATCCCACAATGCTAGGCGTGTATTACCTCAGATCTCGTTTGCCGCTACAGCTATCGAGACGCGTTGCTTCAACCGGCTTCAGGTGAGTGTAGAAAATAGTTTAAAAAAAGTTACTAAACCCTTTTAAATTAGTTTTCCATCCAGTATCCCCTTATTTTAAAGGATTCCTATCCCTTCTTTCTTGTCCTTACTCTTTTTTTACCACAAGAACTTATAGTTCTTCCCTTAGGCCTTCAGGCCCTCCCATTTCCCTTTGGAGTGTGTGTGTTTTTGTAGGGACTTTTATAACTAAACTATCTAATTTTATTCAGTTTAAGTTAAAGTATAGTGTAATCGGTGTGTCTGTGTTTGGGTGTGATTACACTTGTTACTTAAATGTCTAAGGATTCGAAGGTCTCGGGCTTCAAGAAGTGTGACTCGTGCTGTCAGAAAATGTCTCTGACAGACGGTCACACTTCTTGTGTGTACTGCCTGGGACCTTTACACCTGCAGGACTCCTGTGCTGTATGCCATGGCTTCAGCCCTAGAGTCCTGCAGGAAAGAAAGAACAAGCTTATTTTACGGGGCTTGTTAAAGCCTGAGGGTCCCCCGACTGCATCTTTGGGCAAACCCTCTAAGGCTTCTAGGTCTTCGGCTCCAGTTACTGAGTCGGCACCTAAGACTTCTAAGTCTACTCCTGCATCGGCTCCGGCTGGAGCCGATGAGACTTTAACTTCCACTTCGGTGGTTCCCTCGGCTCCGACCGGAGCCGAGATTTTGGAAATTGCTACGTCGGCTCCGATCAGGCTTTCGGAGCCGACATCTAGAAAGAGATCAAGGTCACCGTCCCTCGGCTCCGTTCACTTGGCTCCAGCTTATCCCCTGCTGTCTGAACGGAGCCATAGATCGCACTCTTCTAGGTCTTCGAGGCTTTCGGACCATGACCTTCAGAGGGTAGTGAGTCGACTTCTTAAGTCTGAGGCACTGGCCCAGATGCTTCAGAGCCCGACTCATCAGTCGATGCTCAACCCTATATCTCAGAATATTCCTCCTCCGACTCTTTTGAGCTCGGAGCCGGGGCATTTCGGACCCGAGACTGTGATACCGTCGGAGCCGATACAATTGTCTTCGGCTCCGTCGTCGGCTCCGATTTCTTCCTTGGAAGAATCTCGGCGCCGGACTTCCCTCGTCGGCTCCGAGGGGGTGAGTGGCATCGGACCCTTGTCCGACCCTGCTCTCCCTCTCGGTGCTTCGGCGCTGGTGAGTTCGGCTCCGACATCGGCCTCGGAGCCATCGCTGTCGGTGCCGAGGGAGGTTTTCAGCTTTTCGAAGCAGGGACCTCTGGCTCTGCCTGACAGAGGTGCGTTCGAGGTCATGCGGAGTGTGTTGGAACCTGGTTCAACTCCACAGTCGGCTCCGTCCGCCCCTCCCTCTTCGGTGCCTCAGGTTATGTCTACTCACTCTCTCATCCCAGACCGCAGAGAGCCAGCTCCTCAAGAATCCCCTGTGGGGATCTCATCCTCTTCCGAGGCCTCTCCTGAATTGGCAGGGGAGCCCCCTAGGAAGAGAAAGTGTAAGAGGAAGCACATAGACTCACCTGAGTCTGTCACCTCTGACACAGATTTAGAGGATTCGAGGGTTCCCCCCGTTCCCCTTCTGAAGATGTCTCCTTTGCAGACATTCTAGAGATCCTAAAACAGAGGGGAAATTGGCCAGCCCTTAACCCTTCGGAGGATGAATCTGTGTATCTTGAGGCGTTTGGCTCTCGCCCTTCCACCTCCTGGGTGTCCCCCCCCTTTGATCCCCTCATGCAGGTGGTAGCTAAAAAGGCTTGGACGGCTCCTGACTCTGTGGACCCCACCCCCAGGAGACCTTCAAAGTTTATCACAGCACCAGCAGATAAGCAATTTCTGACTAAGGGAGTTTCTGTGGATGCTATGGTGGTAGCTGCCGCCACTAAGAAGGAGCTAGCTGATCCTTCGGTGCCTATCCATCCTCCTAACAAGGAATCTAGGTCTATGGACAGGTACAGGAAGCGGATGTTTTCATCAGCGACCTTTGCTATGCGTTCGCTGAACTACCTCTGTCATTTCACTCGTCTCCAAAGAGACTCGATCAAGGAAGCGAGTGAGATGTTAAAGGATCCTACAGCTGCGGGTTTTCAGGATAAGATGAACGCTCAGCTGGCTACCCTAAATTCTATAGCTAACTCCTCCATGCGCCTCCTCTCATATGCGGCTGATGGAGCGAGCAGAGCCGCAGGGACAGGTGTGGCCTTACGCAGGCATGCCTGGATGCGGCTATGCAATTTTGCGGACCCCTTTAAAACGTCTTTCACTAATTCCCCGTTTGATGGATCATCCCTCTTTGGTCCTCAAGTGAAAGAAACCTTGACGAGGTGCGAGACGGATGGCAAAACTCTTTCTGCCGTCGGAGTCCGTTTTTCTACTCCTTCTAGGCCTTACCCCAAAGGCCAGAAAAGTGGGAAAATGTGGTTCCGCAAACAATCTCAAGGGACTTTGCCTGACACACAGAGTCAGTTCCCCTCCAGAGGAAGAGGAGGGATCAACAATGGTAGACGTCGCCCTAGGGGCAGGGGGGGTCCGCAGAACCAGGGCAATCGAGAAACCTTTTCCGATAAGCCCTTCCAGCATCCCTGAGGTGTTGCCCGACTGTCCACCTTCGGAGGCAGTCGGGGGAAGATTATCACTGTACCCAGAAGCCTGGCGATCCCTAACTCAAGACAAGTGGGTACAGTCCATCATTTCCGAAGGCTGTTCCATTCCGTTCGTTCGCATTCCAAACCAATCCAAAAAATCCCTTCCAGATGTTCCACCCGCTCAAAGGGATCTTGCAGCATTGGAAATTTCAAAGCTGCTTGCAAAAAGAGCCATTCAGCCAGTTCCAGCAGACCAGCAAGGATCCGGAATCTACTCCAGGTTCTTTTTAGTTCCAAAGAAAACAGGGGACTGGAGACCAATTTTGGATCTCAGTATCTTGAACAAGTCGGTCAAGAAAACAAGATTTCGGATGGTCACCCTACAGTCCATCCTTCCCCTATTGGGAAAGGAAAACTGGATGTGCTCTATAGACCTTCAGGATGCGTACTATCATATAAAAATGAACAGACGCTCCAGAAGATTCCTCCGCTTCAGGCTGGGAACCAGTCACTTTCAATTCAGAGCCCTGCCCTTTGGACTCACCACTGCCCCGGTGTTTACCAAATGCATGGCAGTGGTAGCTTCTCATCTGAGACGTCAAGGATTCCAGGTGTTTCCATACTTAGACGACTGGCTCCTCACAGCTCCTACCAAGCATCTTCTTCTGATTGCCAGAGACTACGCCTTTCGCATTTTTCAAAAGTTAGGTATCTCAATAAATTGCGAAAAGTCTGTTTTGTCGCCTTGTCGTGTTATTACCTTCATAGGCAAATCTAGATACAGTCAACATGTCTGCAAGACTTACAGACCAAAGAATAGCAGACATACACAAACTGGTCTCCCTTCTATTCCACAGCAACAGAGTCAAAGTCAGATTGGTTCTAAAAGTACTGGGGATTATGGCGGCTGCTATCCCTCTACTTCTGTTAGCCAGATTTCACATGAGAATCCTTCAATGGATGCTCTTCACACAGTGGTCATACCAGCAACTTCCGATGTCTCACACCATTGTGATTACGCAAACATGCAGGAATCATCTTCTTTGGTGGATTTCTTCCCCCCAGCTCTTCCAAGGAAGACCCTTTGTCCTTCCTCCGGTTGCTACTCTGACAACGGACGCCTCCCTGATCGGGTGGGGGGGGGCATTATCAGGGCAGGACAGTCCAGGGCATATGGCAACCAAACGAACGCCACTTACATATAAATGTTCTAGAGATGAGAGCAGTGCTTTTAGCGTTGCAAGCCCTTCAAGACTCTCTTCCCTTGGGAACGATAGCAATTCAGACGGACAACATGTCTGTAGTGTGGTATATCAACAAACAAGGCGGAACCAAGTCCTACCCCCTATGTCGAGAAGCACTCAGACTGTGGCAATGGGCGATTTCTTCTCAGCGGTTTCTGATAGCAACGCACATCCCCGGGAAGTCCAATCTTATCGCGGACAAGTTGAGCAGAGCTATCCTCATGCCTCACGAGTGGTCTCTGAAAGATTCTATCTTGGAGAAAGTTTTTCTCAAGTGGGGTCAGCCTTGCTGCGACCTTTTTGCTACTCCCCAAAACAGCAAGTGCAAAGATTATTTCACCCTCTTCCCCTTACCAGGCCAGCCCAGCAGAGACGCTCTAGTCCAAGTTTGGCCCCGGGGACTTCTGTATGCATTCCCTCCTTTCCCACTAATCTCACAAGTGATACAGAAAGCTATCGCTCAGAAGGCCTCATTGATCCTCATTGCTCCTTACTGGCCTCGACAGGTTTGGTTCCCCTTTCTACATCAATTTCTGTTGGAGCAACCCTGGCATCTGGACCTAGTTCCAGATCTTTTGATCCATCAGTCGGGTCAGTTTCATCGCTCCCTCACATCTTTGAACCTCACTGCTTGGTTCCTCCAGTTCCTACCTTAGCCAGGCTTCCTCAAATATCTCACACTGTTCGAGATATTTTGATAGCTTCCCATAAATCTTCCACTCGAAAGATTTATCTTAGTAAGTGGAAATGTTTTGCCTATTGGGCTCAAGGAAGGGACTTAGATCCTTTCACTGCTCCCATCCAAATAGTTCTTGAATTTCTAGCTGAACTCTTTCACGCAGGTTCATCTCCTTCTACTCTCAAAGTCCAATTGGCAGCTATATCTAACTTTCATGTGGGCATTTCAGATTCTGCCATCATGTCTCACAAGCTGTGCAAAGCTTTTTTGAAGGGAGTTTTTCTACTCAGACCTCCTATAAGAAATCCTCCTCCTTCTTGGGACCTTAATTTAGTTCTCACTTCTTTGATTCTTCCCCCTTTCGAACCTGCAGCTTCCTGTTCATTGAAATTGCTATCCTGGAAGACTCTCTTTCTGGTAGCTGTTACTTCAGCTAGAAGGGTCTCAGAACTTCATGCACTCAGCTGTCGACTACCATATCTATTGTTTCATAAAGACAGGGTATCCTTACGAACCAATCCATCTTTTTTACCTAAAGTAGCCTCTGCGTCTAACCTAAATCAAAGCATTGACCTCCTGTGTTTTTCCTAACTTTTCTAACAGGTCTGAACAGAAATTGCATTGGCTAGATGTTCATCGTCAGTTAAGGTATTATTTGGATAGGACCAAACAGTTCAGAAAAACTGACCAGTTGTTTGTCTCTTATGCAGAAGGCAGAAAGGGACTTTCAGTTTCGAAGGTATCACTCTCCAGATGGCTAACATCTCTGATTTCCCTTGTTTATGAAATTAGACACCAAAAGCTGCCTAACAAACCTAAGGCCCACTCCACCAGAGCTTTGGCTACTTCTTTAGCCTTCCAAGACAGGCTGCCTATTGACACCATTTGTGCAGCGGCTACTTGGGCTACTCCTCACACTTTCATTTCACATTATAAGTTGGATTTAGCTTCTAGACAAAGAGCTAACTTTGGTGCCACTGTTCTCAAGAGTCTGTTCCGATAGGCCACCCGGGACAAGGTGCTAGGGACGCGGTCCCATCCAGCAAGAATGAAGGCGAGATAGACAACTTAACATATAGAAGTTATGTTCTTGCCATAACGTTCCATGTTAGTTGTCTTCTTCTCGCCTTCTTTCTTGCGTCCCACCCTCCTTCCCCCTAGCCTGGACAGACCTAGAGGAGTTTGATTGTGACCTCTCTTTCTACCACCTCTATTGCTATAGGTATATGCTCTGCTGTGCATATATTCCTGGATCAGGCTTCAGGTCACCTTCTTCCTTCCTTTTTATAGAGGTGGGTTCTCCCTTTTCCAGTAGTTCTGGTTTTTATTATTAGCTGGGCCTAGCTTACAAACGAGATCTGAGGTAATACATGCCTAGCATTGTGGGATATAAGGGGAGCCTCGAGCCGGTGGAACCAACTCTCGAGCTTTTAGAGTGGCCGAGTCGGAGCCGAGGTCGGCTCCGAACCCATCCAGCAAGAAAGAAGGCGAGAAGAAGACAACTAACATGGAACGTTATGGTAAGAACATAACTTCTATTTTTACCACCTTTCTAAGCTAGTATAATCCAGTTTTCAGGTTAGTGCTGAATTCAGGGCAGTGTTACAAGTTTCTGTGTTTCCCCATACCTTACTTGGATAGAAGGATGTTTCTCTGTTCATCTGTGAGAGAGGGTTGCTTTGAGCAGCCTATCTGTCTCTGGAGGAGTAGTTTCAGCCCATAAATTAGTAGTTTATTGGCCATTATGGACTAATTTCTATCTCTTTCATTTCCCTGCTACAAAACCCGCATTTGCGTGGTTTTGCAAGCCGGGGAGTGCCGGTTTGCTAGGGTATAACTATTTCCGGCTCCACAAAGTGTGCTCTTCAGTTTTTCCCTTGGAACTAGACAAACTTTCAACTTAAGCACTCAAACTATTCACTTTTCAGCCCGGCACTTGCTCAAAACTCATAGCCAGCACTAAAAAACCCTGGCACTAGACCCCCCTATACTGTAGAGAAGGACAAGGCTCTCTATTCGACCTTACCAGTCAATCAGTAAAACAGTTCACTGTACCTATCCAGGCATGTCTAAAGAGCAGTTTCAGGTGTACTCTCCGGTCCAACTGGTGAATCTGGGCATTTTGAGGCAATGTTACAACTGCCTCATGTACACAGACAGCCCTCTCCTCCTACCACCAAACACTAATACATGAGAGAGATTCAATTATACAGCCAAACTGGAGGCTAGGCTCTCTCAACCCAAGACTGGACCAGACAGTCAAGAGGAGAAGGGAATTACTTGCATCACACCACCAGTCTCACATAGACCTATGAAACCAGCACTGGCAAAAAAACACACATAAATACACGAAAACATACTCGGAGGCTCTAAATAAAAATCTGCAAAAGCAACACAGACCTACAAAGCAGACATCCAAGCAACCTCCACCCCCCCAACACAAACCATGAAACACATACTTCACAAAACCAGTGTGCCACGCAATCACAGCCCTTAAGGCAAAATAACATACCTAACACACTAGTAATAGGTGACTCTGTAGTCAGGCACACTGATGTCCCACTCACTAGGCTGAACAAGGCGAAGATTACTGTTAGCTGCCTGTTGGGTGCCAGGATCCGGCACATGACGCAGGCACTTGGGTCACTCCAGAACAAGTACAGATATGACTCTGTCATGAAAAGAGACATGGAAGAGCTCTCTGTTCACGTAGCCCAGGCCGGTATGACCCTGACCCTGAGTAGCATCCTGCCCTCACCAAGAATGATACCACGGTATAAAGAAAACATTATCAATTTCAACAATTGGCTAAGCTTCTGGTGTCATTCAAAGGGGATCCATTGTCTGTCAGCCTGGGATGACATGCTCGACAAGCCACGCTGCTTCGTTAGAGATGGCTTGCACCTGTCACCCCTAGGCTTTTGAATACTGGCCAAGGCTCTTGCCACCCCCATAGTGCTTTTTTTAGGCAAGGCTCAAAAGACAAACCCACCGCCGTAAATAGCACAAGTAACAAAAAACTGAGGGTAATGCTACTCAGTGCCAGAAGTCTAAACCTCAAAATGCACGCACTCAAGGCACTCCTCAGTATGGAGAAAATCGATATATTTGCAGTAACAGAAACCTGGTTTAAGGAACCAGCACTACCAGGCTATAACTCATACCATACATTTCGGCCACAAAACCTGGACCGTATACATATTCATCAAGGATACCCACACCTCCAGGTTAGTGGCACAGCACGATGCTTCAGAGATCATCCAAGTGCAACTAACAACGGGCAAAACTGCAATTCAAATTGTAGCTTGCTACAGATCACCCATCATGTCCCAGGACCCCCGTTCTGCATTTCTGGAAACACTGGGAAACATAAAGGTCCTACCAAACACCCTGATATTGGGTGATTTCAATTACCCAAACATTAACTGGGAGAACTTCTCAAGTACTAACTCTCTTGCCCAACATTTCCTAGAATTTATAAACTCAAATGCCCTGGCTCAACTGTTCAACACCCCCACCAGACGTGATAACATATTGGACCTGGTCATCACCAACATGGGCGACCAGTGTTCCACAACGGAGGTCAACCCCTCACTGGTTAGAGCTGACCAAAAACTAATCACTCTGGATATCTACATTCCACCGCCACCCCTGGTCAAAGAAACCACCTTGAAAAACTTTTCAAAAGCAAACTTCACGTTACTTAAGACCGAGGTGGAAAGTTTCAAAGCCCCCATGCTAAAGGATAACACTGTCCAAGCTGCAAAATCCTTTACTAATGCACTCTACGGGCACCTATAAGAATGCATGGATCATGCTATCCCAGGCAAAACCAAGACTCACTCCTCTAAGTAAAGGAAACCAGTCTGGTGAAACCCTGCCATAAACAAGCTATACAATAGAAGGAGGAAACTAGTACAGAAAAGAGTAAAATCCCAAGAAGGGAAGACATCCCTGATCAGTATCAGCAAGAAACTATGATCCCTCATAAAATCATCCAAGGCTAGCTTCAAAAGAAAAATTGCCAAGGACTCCAAAGATTACCACAAGGCATTCATTAGCTATGTCAAGAATCTAACTGGCAGTTCTCAGATCTGCTCCCAGTTAGTGCAGAATGGCACAAAATACACTGAACTGACTGATAACGCCAACATCCTGGGAGACAGGTTCAGTGCAAACTTCACCCCCCCCCTCTCACCCCCAAAATGGCCCACAACCATACCAGAAGACTGTAGTGCCCCTGAAATCAGAGACACTCAGGTTAAAACAGCCCTCTCCAAAGCCAAAAACACAGCATCAGTGGGACCGGACAGTGTCCCAGGCTGTGTCCTACATGAGCTCAAAGACAAACTAACCCCTCATCTAAACACACTGTTCAAACTCAGCCTCTCTACAGGCTACGTGCCCATAGAGTGGCACACAGCAGCGGTTATTCCGCTCCACAAAGGTGGAGCCACAACAGACCCCGGGAACTATCGCCCTATAAGCCTGACTAGCCTGGTCTACAAGGCTATGGAGAGCATCATCAATGATCTCATTAACAGAGACATTGGGAACATCCAAACACTGGACTCTCCCAGTTCAGCTTTGTTAAGGGCAGATCATGCCTCCTAAACCTGGTGGACTTCTTTGAGACAGTTATCAAGGCTATAGACGAGGGAAAGGTGGTCCACACAGCCTACCTAGACTTCGAAAAGGCCTTCGACACCATTCCCCATTCTGGTATTATAGACAAACTCACCAGCCTGATCATAAACCCCTACATCACGAGATGAGTTGCCAACTGGCTCATGGAGAGAACCCACATGGTAAGAGTTGCAGGTGCTAGGTCTGACTCTAAACCGGTTACAAGTGGTATTCCTCAGGGCTCAGTCCTAGGACCCCTCCTGATCGGCATATACTTCTCAGAGGTACAGGCTAGCACAGGAGGACTATGGATGACCAAGTTCGCAAACCACTGCAAACTAGGGGCTATAATTGACACTCCGGCTGACACAGGCATCCTCCAAAAGGTTCTCACAGAGACAGATACCTGGTGTCAAAACCATGGCCAAAAAGTGCATAGTCATCCCCTTTGGAAAAAACAAAGTACCCACAAACTACTACATATGTGGTACCCCCCTAAATACGGAAGACGCAATAAGGGATCTAGGGACCCAAGTAGATAGTAACCCATTCTTTGATAATCACATTGACAAAGTGGTTAGAAAATCCTTCTATGTGGCCCACCTAATCACAAAAGGGTTTGCATCCAGATCAAAAGAGGTCATTTTGCCCCCATCAGATCCATCATAGAGTACAACGCCCCATTTGGGATGTACCTTACAAGACATCTACAACAGCTGGAAAGACCGTAGAAGTACCTCACCAAGAGGATCACTGGCCTCAAATAGATGCCCTATGCAGCTCGACTGAAGAAACTCCAGCTGTACTCGGTTGCATACCGCCTACTCAGAGGTGATCTCTGCCTGACATACAAGGCCATGTCCAACCCAAAATTGATGGACATGCTCCACCTAAAGAAAACCATATCCCCTCGAGCCACATGCCCTAGGGATCTAAACCTCACCATAACAATAAATAGGACGTGCTGGAGGGATAGATTCCTGTCCCAGGGACTTCCCATGCTCTGGAACAAGATTCCAATCTACATCAGGCAGAGCTCCTCGTTAACCCTCTTCAAGAGAAACCTTGACGAGTGGATGGGAAACAGAAAGTTTACCCTGGGGATCACTTCAATGGCTCTGCTGGACAGGGGCACAGGGAACTAATGAAAGGGGGCGTCGAAAGCTAACACATTCCGGCTAAGCTTATAAATGCCTTCGGGCAGATAGCCTAGTATCTACCTATGAACCTGCATAGATATTTTTATACCTCATGTAGATTCTGGAGAATTTATCCTCAAGTAGACAATAAATGTTGGAGGTGTGAAGGGGAAGAAAGTGGTAAATGGGAATATGTTTTCTGGGAGTGCAGTGA
Organism: Protopterus annectens; assembly: GCF_019279795.1. Classification (NCBI taxonomy): domain Eukaryota; kingdom Metazoa; phylum Chordata; order Ceratodontiformes; family Protopteridae; genus Protopterus; species Protopterus annectens. Next base: position 1,983,720,775 of record NC_056726.1, read on the forward strand.
GTTGGCCGACTAAAGGATTCTTTGCGGCAAGGATTTGCTTTGACGAGGGAGATGATTTTTCTGAGCTATGATACAGAATACTGCCTAGACATAGTAAGACCTTTCTGTGTCTAATAATGGTGGCTGCCAAGAAAGCACTTACTAGAAAATGGAAATCAAAATCTAAACTAACTATACTGGAAATAGTGAATATAGTAACAGAGAAAAAAAAAACTTGAACTGTGGTCTTTAGAAAAGGGTAGGAGCAAATTACATAGCAAAAAATGGTAATTTTTGAACAGTACATACAAGGGAGGAATGAGGCCTAAAAAGCAGCAGGACTTAAATGAGATTTGTAATGTCTGAGTGAGAAAGATTGGGTAGACTATAAGTGATGTAAAATGTTTGCAACTGGGAGTGTATCGGTATGGATTGTGATATAAATTGGTTATAACTAGGATTATGTCAATGTGGTTTGTTTTCATTTATATAAATGTATGATTGCCTTTGTCATAAGTGAGGGTTTAATAAAGATGTTTCTTATTTAAAAAAGGCAGGAATTGAATAATTTATGTAATGTTGCTTAGGTTATATGATATATATCAATATATGTGAAGTACAATGTTTGTAAATGTAAACTTGTTAATACAGTTTCATTCCTTTTATATAAATGTAAACCTGCCTATGTCACAAGTGATAATTCAATAAAAGTGTTTAAAAAAAGCAAAAAAGGAAGAGACTGTGTACTCCAGTAGTGCTCTCATCTAGGTATTACCATCAGTCTCAACAAATCTGAGGTAGAACCAACTCAGTTGTTAGAATTCATAGGAGCTTTGTTCAATACTGTATCAGTGACAGCAGCTTCCCTTCCCAGGCCAAGGGTACAAACTATTCGATTTTAAGTCAAAAGGATAATTCAGAATTCTTCGCTGTGGGCCCAGTTGTTTCTGCAGGCTTTAGGGTCAATGTCTGCTGCCATAATTCTCATTCCATTAGTAGGATACCATATGAGAATTCTTCATTGGACCCTGGCAACTCAGTGGTCCATCCTGAAACTGCCTTTGTCCACTCATATCAAAATAACTCAATGCATGCGAAAGTACCTCAGATAGTGCATTTGGTTACAACACATTATACAAGGCAATCCTTTCATAATTCTTCAGCCTAAGGCCATAGTGACCACAGATGCATCGCAGTTTGGATGCAGGGCACTTCTTCAGAAAGACGATCCAAGGCACCTGGTCCTCTGAAGAGTCCAACACGCATATCAATGTCCTAGAAATGAGAGCAGTTGTCCTAGCATTGCAGGACTTCTAAGACTCTCTTTCTTCAGGGGCCATTGCATTTGAAACCGATAATATGTCTGTGGTCTGGTACATCAACAAACAAGGAAGAACCAGATCTTATTCCTTATGCAGAGAAGCTCTGAGATTGTGGCAGTGAGTGATCTCAGCCAGTCGATTTCTGTTAGCAGTTCAGATTACGGGGAAATCCAACATCATAGCAGACAAGTTGAGCAGGTCCATCCTATTCCCTCTTGCAGCCATGCTGCAACCTCTTTGCATCTCCCCTCAGCAACAAGTGCAGCAGATTTTTTTCTCTGATCCCTCCATCGGGGGAATCACCGACAGATGGTCCCCTCCACGACTGGGCCCCTCTGTCTCCTCAATGCTTACCCTCCAACTCTTCTGATCCAAAGTTCATTCAGAAAACATCTTAATTGAATAGCACAGTAATCCTCATTGCCCTTTATTGGCCTCTGCAGATTTGGTTCACCATCCTATGGCCTCATGTAGTTCATCCTCCTTCGATCCTGGATCCAATTTCACACTTTCTGTCTCACCCGGCAGACGTGATTCACCCAAACATTTTAGGCCTAAAGTTGACCGCATGGATTCTCCAATTCCATTGATAGCTAGACAGTCCAGGCTCTCCTCCCGTTCATTACATTCTTTTGTCTTCCCACAAAGCTTTCACTAGGAAGATTTACAAAAGTAAATGGAAAATATTTATTTTTTGGGCACAACAGAAAAACATATTGACCTCTTTTCAGCACCAGTACCCACAGTTCTTGGAATTTTTGGCTATTATTTTGTAATGAAGGGGCCAGCTCATCAACATTTAAAGGATAATTAGCTGATATTTCTAATTTTCATGTTGGAGTTGACAATTCTACCTTAGCTTCATCATGTCTCTGTAAGGCATTTATAAAAGGAACCTTTTTACTAACACCTCCCTTTAAGGATCCTAGTCCACCATGGGATTTGAATTTAGTGTTTACAAGCCCTGACTCAATCACCATTTGAGCCAGCTACAAAATGTAAATTAATGTTTTTAACTTGGAAAACAATATTTTGGTAGCCATAGCATTGGCTTGGAGAGTTTCAGAACTACAAGCCTTATCATTTAAACCTCCTTATTTAATGTTTCATAAAGATTGGGTGTGCTTACAAACCAGTCCAACTTTTCTATTTAAGGTGGTGTCAAGATCCAACATTAATCAATCAGTCAGTCAGTCAGTCAGTCAATCAGTCATTCAGTCAATCATCCTTCCAGTCTTCTTCTCAAATTTCTCCAACAAAGGGGAATGCATTTTACATTTGTTGGATGTCCACAGACAGTTATGTTTCTAGCTGCATAGAACTGAAAAATTCAGAAAATTAGATCAATTATTTGTCTCCTTTTCATAATCAAGGTTGGGAAAGCCTTTTACCAAAATAATTTTAGCTTAGTGGCTAACTGATTGCATTTCCTTTGTCTACAACAAATTGGGTTTATCCCTGATAGAAACCTTGAGGGTTCATTCAATTAGATCCATGGCAACCTCTTCAGTGTTTCTATCCAGATATTCCATGGACGATATTTATGCTGCAGCCACTTGGGCTAATCCTTATACTTTTATTACTCATTAAAAGTTAATCTGGTCTCTAGGGGAAGAGCAGCCTTCAGCTGAACTGTACTCAGGAATATTCTTTCTTAGAGTCCACCCTGGATTCAGGTAGCTGGGGACTCTGTCCCACATGTTGAGGAACAAATAAAAATTGGCAACATCTGATAAAGAGGTTATGTACTCACCGTAATATTCCATCTGTATTGTCCATTTTCATTATTCATCAGTTCCTGTCCCTCCAACCCCCTACCTTTCTTGTTTATGACTTCTAGAAGAATATGAAGATACTGGGGGAACTAAAGTTCCTCCTTTTGAGCTCCAGTTAGTGGTTTCTGATATAAACATAAGATCTGTGGTATGGAGGAGGGCTACAGCATTATGGGTAAGGTAGGAGCTCGAGAGTTTGCAGTAGCCACAAGATGTAAAATGCGTCCAAGTCAGATCCAAGGATATGATCTGAACCCACATGTTGAGGAAGAATGAAAATGCACAACACTGATGGAACGTTATGGTGAGTACATAACTTCTTTATCCCTGTTGTCTTTTTCCATCCTTCCTTAACTTCCTTCCCACTTGGCCCCTCCTTATGATGGAATTGTTATCTTATGCTGGTTGTCTAAACTGGCCTATTATAAGGCCCTTCAAATACACTTTTTAGCTCCAGATAATTTTCTGAGCAGTCATAATCTGTTCGATAATCTTTTATAGCATTGTGGTTATTCCTGTTTATTCTTAGATGCTAAAATACTTTTTTTCTCTGGGGCAAACTCTGTCTGAGGTAATGTTGAGAGTTGCAGGTTGATTAGTAAGAAGAGGAGCCTGAATGTGGGATTCCAATTCTTTAGTGGCTGAAGGTCGATCTGAAATCAGATCTGAAGTCCTATCCATTACGGAAGAACAGAAGCAGACAACACAGATCCATGGATCTCAGTCTGTCATTTTCATTTGTTGCTCAATGATTGGGTTTGGATCCAACCTTTGGATATGACTCTGCCTTTAGATTCTAGAATCCCACTCTCAATCTTCTCCCTTACCCGTAATGCCCCTGACTACTGTGTTATTTCAGATCTCGTTTGCCACCCTTCAAGATTGGACAGAATTGTGATTTCTTGAGCTCTTAGTGCATTTAGTGATTGCATAAACCTATATTATTAATTTTTCCTTATCGTTATTAATATCGCCTTTACCTTTTTTTTTTAAAGTTTTTTTTTTTAAACAAGATTTAAGGTTCTTTTTTTTTTTGGTATTCTTAGATACCACTGTTGGCAATATTTTTCCCTCTCTTACCTCATTTTGAGGTAATCCTTTTTCATACTATTGTTGGTATTAAAACCTCTCTCTTTTTTTGATAGTTGTTAGAAGAAAAAAAAAACCTATTATTTGTAGGTGCTTCTTTGACGATTGTCCGGTATGGCTAATAAGCCTACTGGGTTCAAAAATTGCACTTCTTGTGGGCATGAAATCCCAACTGATGCCCACAGGGAGCGCGTTTATTGTCTAGACCTGGCACACTTGGATACCTCCTGCTCCATTTGTGCGGCATTTAATGTTACAGGAGAAACAAACTTAATCTAAAAGGTCTCCTTCTAGCTTCTGTTGGTACTTAATCAGGGACTGAAACCCCCTGTCATAAATCAAAGGAGCCCAGGGAGCACTGACAGTGCTCCCGTGCACTCTCTCCTCCATCAGCACCTTCATCTGAGCTTCCTAAGAAGGTTGCAAAGAGTTCAGATCCAAAGTCTTCGGATCTGATGTCTACTTTTGCTGAGTCTCCTCAGCTCTGTATTCCAAGGTTTTCTTTGGAGCTGGTATCCTAGAGGCTGAAGTCTCATTTTCTTCAGGAGATGCCTAAAAAGTTTTCCAGGCCGCCATCCACTTCTTCCTCTGTTAAGTCCTCCCAAAGTGTTTCCAAGTTGGAGGTAGATAGGATGATGAGAAAATTCCTCAGAACACAGATCCAGATTGGGGTCTTGTTGGCTCCATCTTGCATTGGATCGGTGAGCCTTAAACCTCCTTTACAGCCTGATGTTGCTCCTTCTCCAGTCTGACCTGCCATTTCGGAGCCCTCAGATCCGAGATCCCGGAGAGTCAAACCGTCGGATCTGAAGATTCTTCTATCTTCCACTCCAGTGGCTTCCCTGATCCGATCAGCTCCTACCCCTTTGAAGCATGACGGTTGTCAGAGCTGAAGTATTGGCGTTGGATCTGAGGGGCTGACTTCAGCTCTGACATTTCCAGAGCCGTTGCTTCCTCTCACAGCTTCAGCATTGGTCAGCTTGGCTCTGACTCCTTTCTTGGAATGGAGAGTTGAGTTGAGTCTTGTATCATCTGCTGTGAGAATTTCATCTGTGGTCGGATTCTCCTCAGCTTCTCCTGGTCCCCTGGTACTTCTGCTTTCAAGGTTTTGGAGAGGGTTTTCCCACACCCTAGAGCAGTTTTGACTCTTGTGCCTTCAGATCCATTTCCAGTTCCTTTTTTGGATCCTGTGTCGGAGTTTATTCATCCTGTACCTCAGGGACAGCCAACCCAGATGAGCTTCCAAACAGTTCCCACCATACAGCTCTCTGCTTCTTCTTCTGACACCTCTCCAGAGCACCCCACTGAAGAGGTTCCTCAGAAGAGGTCATGCAAGAGGAGGCACTTGGATTCCTCACATGAATCCCTCATGGAAGACACCAATTTTGATGAAGGAGAAGAGTCTCCTAGATCTTCACTCACCTGCGGATGTCTCATTTGCAGACATCTTTGAGATCCTTCACCAGAAAGGTGATTGGTCTTCCCAAAACCCTTCCCAGGAAGATTCAGTGTTCTTGGAAGCCTTTGGGTTTGGACCGTCTATTATCCCACCTTATTATCCCACCTATGAATAAGCTTATAGGCCTTATCTCCCACAGGGCATGGAAGGAACTGGACTCTGTGGAACTGATCCCCAAATGCCTGGACAAGATTTTGAGTGCCTGTGACAGACAGCACTGGAACAAGGGAATCCCTGTAAATGCTATGGTTGTTGAGACAGCCGCTAAAAAGAACTGGCTGAACAGAGCTCCACTATTCTTCCCCCTATTAGGGAGTCTAGGGTGTTGGACAGGTTTGGGAAGTGAGTGTATATGTTAGTGACCATTGCCTTACAGTCGCTGAATAAGCTGGCACATTTCAGTAGGTTACAGAGGGACTTGCTTAAGGAACTCTCTAACTCTACCCTAACTTCTAATTGAAGTCCTTTTCCTCATGAATGCCCACCTTGCAGTCCATTACTAATGCGTCCATGAGGTTAGTCTCAGTTGCAGCCGAAGGTTCCTGACTGGCTGCCAGTTGAGGCATAACCATTAGGAGACATGCCTGGATGCTGTTGTGCGATTTTGTGGAGCTGGTCAAGGCATCATTCATCAATGCTCCTTTTGATAGATTTTCCTTGTTTGGCCCAACAGTTAGAGACACTCTCCTGCAGTGAAAAGGATGTAAAGACCTTGTCTGCCATGGGAATCCACTTTTCTGCCCCACAGAGACCCTTTTTTAGGAGTCAAAACTATGGTAAAAAGTTGTGCTTTAGGAAATCTCAAGGACCTTTCCAAGAGTCACTCAGAAATTCTTTCCCCAGAGGCAGAGGGGGGAATAGCTTTAATGGAAGATGCCTCCCATGTTACAGTTGGGGTCTGCAGAATCAAGGGTCTTGTGATTCCTTCTCTGTTAGATCCTTTCAGTATTCCTTAAAGGTTGCCCAACTCCCCCTCTCTGGAGGTAGTCAGGGGGCACTTGTCCTTGCACTTAAAAGCCTGGATAGCCATCACAAAAGATTATTGGGTGCAAAGGATCATATACTTCATTCCCTTTTTACATTTTCCCCAAAAGAAAAGAAAATGTCTCCCTAGTGTGCCACTCAGTCAGAGGGAGTTAGCAGCTCTAGAGATTCAAAAGCTGCTGGACAAAAGAGTCATCAAAGAGATCCCCCAAGACCAAAGAGGATCCGGAATTTACGCAAGGTTCTTTTTTAGTGCCAAAGAAAACAGGGAACCTGTGACCCATTTTGGATCTTAGGCATTTGAACCAGTTTGTAAGGAATTCCACATTCTGGATGGTCATGATTCAGTCCATTCTGCCTCTCCTACAGAAGGACAAATGGATGTGCTCTATTAATCTTCAAGATGCGTACTTACACATCAAAATGAACAGGTGCTCTTGAAGATATCTATGCTTCCAGCTGAGAGCCAGTCATTATTAGTTCAGATCCCTGCCCTTTGATCTCACTACAGCCTCCAGGGTGTTCACCAAGTGCATGGCAGTGGTAGTAGCTCATCTAAGACTGCTCGGTTTTAGAGTGTTTCCTTACTTAGGTGACTTACCCTTTACTGCACCACCAGGGATCTTCTGGAAACATTCAGGGATCACTTACTCCTGTTATCCCACTCTCTGGGAATTACGATCATTCTCGTCAAATCACAACTCCAGCCAGTTCAAGTCTTGGAGTTTATAAGGCTCTCCTATATACAGTGAAGTGTTTCGCTCTTCTGCCTCAAAACAGAGTTCTTACTTTGTAATCTCATGTCAAAGAAGTTTTTTCTCATCCCACTCCCCCAGCAAAAATGATACTCAAAGCACTAGGGTTGATGGCTGCTGCAATAACTTTAAGATCACTGCTCATCTGCATATGAAAATTCTCCAATGGACTCTAGCAGTGCAATGGTCTTTTCTTCATCAACATCCTGTACAACACCCAATAAAATTATATCAAGTTTGCAGAAAATCCCTACTGTGGTGGATACACTCCAAAGAAGTTTCTCAAGGGCATCCATTTATTCATCCTCCCCTGAATGCCACATTGCCCAGACACCTCCCAGTTGGGGGATGGGGGGGGCATTATTTGGGATGAACCATTCATAGCATTTGGTCCCCAGAAGATACCAATTTGCATATAAATGTCTTGGTGTTGCAGGCCCTTCACAGCTCTCTTCCACTAGGAACTATTGCTGTACAAACGGACAACATTTCAGTAGTCTGGTACATCAACAAATGGGGAACAAGATCCTATCCCCTTTGTCCAGAAGCAATGAGGGTGTGGCAATGGGCGATCTCCTCCAACCACTTTCTGGTAGCGATGCACATACAGGTGAAATCCAACAGTGGATAAACTCAGTAGGACTATCCTGATACTTCATGAGTAGTCTGTCAATCAATCAGTGGCAGATATGATCTTCCACAAATGGGGTCAATCGTGCCTCAGTCTGTTTGCCTGTCCCCTCAACAGCAAATGTAGCAGGTTTTTTGCCCTAATTCCTCCTCAGGGACAGTCACCAAGAGATGGTGTAGTCCACATTTGGCCCTCAGGTCTCCTTTATGCTTACCCTCCCCTGCCTCTAATACCCAAGTTTCTTCGAAAAGCACTCTGGTTCAAGAGCAAAGTAATCCTCATTGCCACCTACTGTTCTGGGAAGTGTGTTTTCCCTTCCTATGGTCTCACCTAGTATGTCTTCCTTGGACACTGGATCCCAGTCCAGAGCTTCTGACACACCCATCAGGACTGATTTATCTGGATCTAATTTTATTTTAGTCACCATCTTTCACGTTAGAGTCTTAGATCCGATATTGGTTCCGAGCCAGCATACTCAGACAAATAGCTTACCTCAAGCTCCTCCACTCCTATGATGCTCTGCTGCCCTCTAACCTCCAAGATCTCATTTGCTGCTTCATCAAGACAGACGCAGATTGCTCAGCTCCTCTTAGTTAGTAAGTGTTTTATTGTTGGGACTTGTTTTCTTTGGGTAAACTCTTTATCTTATACTGCAAGTTATAGCTATCTCTTTTTCTAGCCCCCCCCCCCCTAGTTTGGTTTTCTACTTTTACATTTGGTTCCCTTTTTGCAGACCTGCTTGTGGTATTGTAAACTGTTTTGCGTCCAGTTAAACTAGTTTATTGTAGAGTTTCTAGGTTGTTAGTTTAGTGTTTTGGACCGGTTTTTCAGGTGTTTGAACTTTGGTTTGTATCAGGATTTCGAGTGGGGTTTCATTTGGTTGTGGTAATGTCGAACAAACCCTTAGGGTTTAAGAGATGCTCCTTGTGTGCCCGGAAAATGCCCATTTCCGATTCACACGAGGATTGTCTGTATTGTCTCGGCGGCATCTCGAGATGGAGTGCGGCATTTGTGCTGCCTTCAACCCCAGACCTCTGGTCGATCGCCGAAATAAGTTGCTAACTAAAGACCTTGTGAAGGGAGGCCCTTGGTCACTGGTTCCCTGGCCAAGGCGGGCTCCTCAGGGGCTAAGAAGAGGATTTCTTCGGTGGAGGAAGCCCCGTCTAAACGTCCCTGGCTGTCGGATCCTAAGTCCTTGGATCCGGCTCCAGCCAGGGCAGTGTAGGATCTGAGATCCTCGGGTCCCAGAATGTCCAGGGAGTCCACTCCTGGATCTAAAGGTTTGGATCAAAGGCCTTCAGATCTGACAGCTTCGGCTCCCTCCCCCGGATCCAAGACTCCGGATTCAAGACCTTTGGATCCAAGGATAGGAGCTTTGACCACGGATCCCACCCGCTTGGATCTGAGGGATTCGAGGGTTGCTACTTCAGATCCTTCATTAATTTCGGCTCCGAGTAGATCAGATCCGAGAGTCGTGCTGGAGCCGATAGTAGTGGAGGACCTTCCCTTGGATCCCTTGATTTCAGTGCAGACCTTTTCTCCTCCTAGCAGGTCTCACTCCAGGGAGCACAAGAGAAGAACCTCGGATTCCAGGCAGGGCTCTCCCACCAGGTCCTCCATAACCTCCCAGTCTTCCAGGATTGCCTTTCGTATGGATATGGACAAGATGATGCGAGTCTTTATGAAAGCTCAGATGGAGTTGGGGCATTTGGCTTCCCCAGGCCACAGGATGGGGATCCAGTCTCCCACTTCCCATTTAACCGCTCCTCATCTGACTGTTGGCTTGGATTCCCAGGGACTGGTGTGCAGGGTGGAGGCGAGGACAGTGTCGGGGCCCTGTTTGGCCCTACCCCATCGGGATCGGCGGTTGGTGCTGTTTCTACACCCCCCAGGACAGTCTATCCCTCCGGGCAAGGCTGCTGACTCGGGGTCCATGGGGTTGGATTCAGGTCCAGGTTTGTTTGACTGGTCTCTACCCCTAGGCACTTCGCCTTTCGACAGCTCTGGTCTGGTGCTGTCCAGAGGAGCGGGGATCCTGGGGGATCTACCCTCTCTGCGGTTATGGTGTTATCGGCAGGAGAGGGGGACACTGCCTCCTCCAGTCCTTCTGCTTTCCGGGTAACAGAAAGGTCCTTCTCTGCTATCAGAGCTGCCTCCTTTGCCCATGGTCATCCTACCCAGCCTCAGTATCTGAGCGGACCTCCTCATGCTGCTTCCAGTCAGCCTGCCCAGTCTAGCCTCCAGGGGGGGGTGCCTCCCCAATAGGAGTCCCCTCCTCTTCTGAGTCTTCCCCGCAGCCTACGGCTGAGGAAGTTCCTAGGAAGAGCATATGTAACAGGAGACATCTTGACTCCCCCATGGAGTCTTTAACCGAAGATACGGTTGCTAATGAAGGGGACGGGTTGCTGAGATCTCCGCCAGAAGATGCCAGATACCGTGGACAAATTTCTCAGCTCCCCCCCCCCCCCTGCAGACAAAACCTTCTGGTCCAAGGCAGTCCCGGTTGATGCTATTGTGATGGCCGCTGCCACCAAAACGTAATTCGCAGAGCAGCGTTCTTCTGTCCACCCTCCCAATCGCGAATTGGGAATTCTGGACATATTTGGAAAGCAGGTGTTTGCTTCAGCTTCCTTTAGCCTGTGAGCCTTAAATTGTCTTGTGCATTTCACCCGTCTCTAGAGGGATTCGATTAAAGAACTGCCAGCTTCCCTCTGTGGGTCCATGTCTGAGGAGGAATTTAAGGTGATTTCTCCCAAGCTGTCCACCCTTCATTTGGTTGCTAATTTGTCCATGAGGCTAATTTCCAATGCTGCGGAAGGGTCCTCACAGGTGGCGGGTTCAGGCATTGCCATTAGACATCATGCCTGGCTGCACCTAAGTGGGTTTGCAGAGGCCTTTAAGGCGTCATTTATCAACACCCCCTTAGATGGTTCCAGTCTCTTTGGTTCCAGAGTGAAAGAGACATTGACCCACAGTGAACAGGAGAGGAAGATGTTGTCGGCGGTCAGGATCAGATTTTCTACCCCTCAAAGGTCCTTCTCTAAAACCCAGAAGGGGAATAAGAAAATGTGGTTTCAGAAGGTGCAGTCTTTCTTCCATATTGTTTAGGATGATTCCTCTTCCAGGGGACGGGGAAGAGGTTTCAATGGCAGGTGTCAGCCCATGGGCAGAGGAGGCCTGCAGAATCAAGGTTCCGGGAGCCCTTCACTCAGAATCCTTTTCAGCGTCTCTGAGATGTTGCTCGACTATACTTCCCGGGAGGCAGTCGGGGGTCAGTTATATTTGCACCCTCTAGCCTGGGCAAGCGTTACAAATGATCGGTGGGTGCTAACCATTATATCCAGGGGCTATTGCATTCTCTTTTTGGAAGTCCCCCCGAAAACCAGAACTTTGCCAGATGTGCCACCCAGTCAGAAAGAGTTGGCCTGACAGGAAGTTGTGAACCTTCTTCAAAAAAGAGCCATCCAAGAGGTCCCTGCAGGTCAGAGAGGATCCAGAACTTATTCCCACTTCTATTTAGTTCCAAAGAGAACAGGGGACCTACGTCCTATTCTAGACCTCAGTCGCATGACCCTGTTCGTACAGACGTTGAAGTTTCAGATGGTTACTTTACAGTCGATTGTGCCCCTTTTGCACAGCAATGACTGGATGTGCTCAGTGGACCTTCAGGACGCATACTACCATATAACGATGGATCGACGGACCAGGAGGTTTCTCCGCTTTCACTTGGGAGCCAATCACTTTCAGTTCAGGGCCCTGCCCTTTGGTCTCACCTCAAACCCTTGGGTGTTCACCAAATGCATGGCAGTGATGGCAGCTCATCTCCGGCTGCAGGTAGTCCAAGTGTTTCCCTATTTGGACAATTGGCTCCTAACGGCCCCTACAAACATCAACTATTGGACAACATACATACCTTGCTTTCCCTGTTCCATCAGTTGGGGAATTACAGTAAACATGGCCAAGTCTTCCTTGATTCCTACTCAATGTCTGAAGTTCATAGGCACTCTATTGGATACCACCAGGCAGATCGCAGCCCTTCCTCTTTGCCAGGTGTCTCTAATTTGCTCCCAGGTTCAAGTTCTGCTGCAGCAAACATGTCCTCCGACTTCACACATTCTCAAGGCACTAGGGTTTATGGCGGCTGCCATTTACTTAGTTCCGATGGCTCAGTACCACATGAGAGTCCTTCAGTGGACCTTTGCAGTTCAGTGGTCAGTGTTTCTGCATCCCCTGTCATTCATCATTCGTCTCACCCCAATGTGTCGAAAGCATCTTTTGTGGTGGATTCACTCACTGGACCTCTTACTGGGCAGGTCGTTCTCTCCATCGATTCCCACGGCCATGATCAACGCTGACACTTCCCTAATACAGTGGGGGGGCATTTCCAGGGAAAGACGGTCCAAGGGACGTGGTCGCCATCAGAGACCAAACTGCACATCAATATTCTGGAGATGAGAGCAGTCCTTCTGTCATTGCAAGCCTTTCATGATTGCCTCCCTCGTGGAATGATTGCAGTTCTATCGGACAACATGGCGGTTGTTTGGTAGATAAACAAGCAAGGGGACACACGTTCTTATCTGCTTTGTCGGAAGGCCATGAGGATATGGTAATTGGCGATGTCCACGGGGCGCTTTCTCATTGCAATACACATTCCCGGAGCATCCAACGTGTTGGCGGGCAAATTGAGCAGGGCTATTCTGACCCCTCACGAGTGGTCCCTGAATCCAGTGGTGGCTCAACAGATGTTCCATCAGTGGGGATATCCGAGCTGCAATTTGTTTGCGTCTCCTCTCAACCACAAATGCAACAATTTCTTTGCATTAATCCCCCAGAGGGGGAATCCCCCAGGGATGTGCTCACTCACAATTGGCCTGCTGGTCTCCTGTATGCCTTTCCACCCTTGCCTTTAATTTCCAGAATACTTCAGAAAGCCAGACACCTCAAGAGACAATTGATCCTCATTACCCCCTTCTGCAAGGATTTTTTAATCATTCTGTTCATCTTCCGAATGGTAGATAAACAAGCAAGGGGACACACGATCTTATCTGCTTTGTTGCAAGGCCATGAGGATATGGTAATGGGCAATGTCCACGGGGCGCTTTCTCATTGCAATACACATTCCCTGAGCATCCAACGTGTTGGCGGACAAATTGAGCAGGGCTATTCTGACCCCTCACGAGTGGTCCCTGAATCCAGTGGTGGCTCAACAGATGTTCCATCAGTGGGGATATCCGAGCTGCAATTTGTTTGCGTCTCCTCTCAACCACAAATGCAGCAATTTCTTTGCGTTAATCCCCCAGAGGGGGAATCCCCCAGGGATGTGCTCACTCACAATTGGCCTGCTGGTCTCCTGTATGCCTTTCCACCCTTGCCTTTAATTTCCAGAATACTTCAGAAAGCCAGACACCTCAAGAGACAATTGATCCTCATTACCCCCTTCTGCAAGGATTTTTTAATCATTCTGTTCATCTTCCGAATGGTAGATAAACAAGCAAGGGGACACACGATCTTATCTGCTTTGTCGCAAGGCCATGAGGATATGGTAATGGGCAATGTCCACGGGGCGCTTTCTCATTGCAATACACATTCCCGGAGCATCCAACGTGTTGGCGGACAAATTGAGCAGGGCTATTCTGACCCCTCACGAGTGGTCCCTGAATCCAGTGGTGGCTCAACAGATGTTCCATCAGTGGGGATATCCGAGCTGCAATTTGTTTGCGTCTCCTCTCAACCACAAATGCAGCAATTTCTTTGCGTTAATCCCCCAGAGGGGGAATCCCCCAGGGATGTGCTCACTCACAATTGGCCTGCTGGTCTCCTGTATGCCTTTCCACCCTTGCCTTTAATTTCCAGAATACTTCAGAAAGCCAGACACCTCAAGAGACAATTGATCCTCATTACCCCCTTCTGCAAGGATTTTTTAATCATTCTGTTCATCTTCCGAGTGGTTGGCTGCTGAGATTCACCTGCATAAATCAACTGACAAAAGCTGATTTAAGTATACTTTTCTCTGTGCTTGTTTAAGATTAGAAATTTGTAGATAATTGTTTCACTTGAATACTGTACTCCCTGTCTCTAGCTGCAGTTAGTTGCCTGAAGTGTGAAAAAGTGTAGCAATCTGGATACATTGAAAGTTGTTCGACTGCTTTTGAAAGTCTGTGTTAACTTAGCCTGGGGGTTTCTGCTTTCATTATAATCTGTGCTGGTCACATTTTTTAATCATTCTGCTAATCTTCTGAGTGGTTGGCTTCTGAGATTCACTTGCATAAAGTAATTTGCATTAATCCCCCAGAGGGGGAATCCCCCAAGGATGTGCTCACTCACAATTGGCCTGCTGGTCTCCTGTATGCCTTTCCACCCTTGCCTTTAATTTCCAGAATACTTCAGAAAGCCAGACACCTCAAGAGACAATTGATCCTCATTACCCCTTCTGCAAGGATTTTTTAATCATTCTGTTCATCTTCTGAGTGGTTGGCTGCTGAGATTCACATCATAACATATTCAGTACAAAGAACTGCCTGCTCACACCCTTGTTCTCCCCTCCCCTTCCCTGTTTATTACCTTAAGACAATCCCAGAGTTAATAAATATTACCTGTGGCAGGCACCATTTGTAAAACTACAATCCACTCTGCTACAGGCCCCATGAAGGCTCAGTGTCTCTCCAGTAAGGGTTTTACAACTGTAAATGCCTATTTATGTTGAATTGTATTAGACATTTTACAACTGTATATGTTTATGTTGAATTGTGTTAGACATCTAATATGTTTTATGCTTTATTTTTGATGTTACTATGGCATGCACCAAGTTGTTACTAGTATAATAGTATGTATGGTCTATTTGCATAGCTGCACCTTGTTCACTAATGTTATTCATGTAATAGTGTTGTGTGTAGACAGCTCATACTAGTGTCTACATTATTTCTATAAGTTTGTGCTGTTACTGGTGGATAGAATCACATTAGAGAACCACGACAGATTGCTGCTCTCTATATTTTTATCTGTGGCTGCATAACTGTCTGGTTTTTGTTTTCTAATGTTCTTCCAATTGGCTCAGTATCTGCATATACTAAGTAGTAGATGTTAAGTTGTCTATCTCGCCTTCATTCTTGCTGGATGGGTTCGGAGCCGACCTCGGCTCCGACTCGGCCACTGAAAAAGCTCGAGAGTTGGTTCCACCGGCTCGAGGCTCCCCTTATATCCCACAATGCTAGGCGAGAGTTACCTCTGATCTCGTTTGCCGCTACAGCTTCGAGGTTGGTTGCTTCTACCGGTTCCTGGTGAGTGTTAGCTTTTTCTTCAAAAAGTTACTCTTTTTTCCCCTTTTTAACTTATTTTCTTCCTAGATTAGTGTAGAACATAGAGCTTTTTCCCCGACCCTATTTTCCCCGTTCTTTTACTAAAAGAACCGTTGGTTCTTCCTTTGGGCCTTTGGCCTTCCCTTCCCTAGGGAGTGTTTGTGTAGTTGCTTTAACTTTTGTACTTAAGTATTAGTATTTTTTGGCTAAAATTATTATTATTTTTAGTATTACTAATTTTTGCTGACAGGGTATAACTGTGTGTTTGGGTGTGTGTTAGTGTACACCTGTCAGTTAGGGAAATGTCAAAAGAAGCAAAGGTCTCCGGATTCTTGTGTCTATTGTCTGGGACCTTTGCACCTGCAGGACTCCTGTGCTGTGTGCCATGGCTTCAGCCCCAGGGTCCTGCAGGAAAGAAAAAAACAAGTTGATTCTGAGAGGCTTGTTGAAGCCAGAGGATTCCCTGTCAGTTTCAACAGGGAAGCCCTCTAAGGCATCGAGGTCTTCGGCTCCGGCTTCTGAGCCGAGACCTCAGGTTGTTCAACCTTTGCCTTTATCGGCTCTGGCTGGAGCCGATAAGACTCAGTCCACAGTTTCTGTGGCTTCCTCGGCTCCGGCCGGAGCCGAGGTTATCGAGGTACCCGTGTCGGCTCCGACAAGATCTTGAGCCGACAACCAGAAAGAGGTCTAGGTCACCTTCTCTTGGCTCCGTTCATTCGGCTCCAGGATCTCCCCTGCTGTCTGAACGGAGCCAAAGGTCTCATTCCTCTAGGTCATCGAGGCTTTCCGATCATGACCTTCAGAGGGTGGTGAGTCGACTACTTAAGTCCGAGGCACTAGCCCAGATGCTTCAGAGCCCGACTCATCAGTCGGTGCCTGCCCCGGTCCATCAACTCTTTCCTCCTTCGACTCCCTTGAGTTCGGAGCCGGGTCGTGTCGGAACCGAGACTGTGGTCACTTCGGAGCTGAGACAATTGTCTTCGGCTCCGTCGTCGGCTCCGTTTTCTTCCTTGGAGGAATCTCGGCGCCGGACTACCCTCGTCGGCTCGAGGGGTGAGTGGCATCGGACCCTTGTCCGACCCCCCTCTCCCTCTCGGTGCTACGGCGCTGGTGAGTTCGGCTCCGACATCGACCTCGGAGCCATCACTGTCGGTGCCGAGGGGGGTCCTTAGCTCCTCGGAGCGGGGACCTCTGGCTCTGCCTGACAGGGGTGCATTCGAGGTCATGCGGAGTGTGTTAGAGCCTGGCTCTACTCCACAGTCGGCTCCGTCAGCCCCTCCCTCTATGCTGCCTCAGGGTAAGTCGACTCACTCCCTCATCCCGGACCGCAGAGAGCCAGCTCCTCAGGAGCCCCTTTGGGGATTTCATCCTCTTCCGAGGCCTCTCCTGATTTGGCAGAAGAGCCACCTCGGAAGAGGAAGTGCAAGAGGAAGCACATTGACTCACCTGAGTCTATCACGTCGGACACAGATCTGGATGATTCTGAGGGTTCCCCGTTCCCCTTCTGAAGATGTCTCATTTGCAGACATTCTGGAGATCCTGAAACAGAGGGAAATTGGCCAGCCCTCAACCCTTCAGAGGACGAATCTGTGTATCTTGAGGCGTTTGGCTCTCGTCCTTCCACCTCCTGGGTGTCCCCCCCCTTCGACCCCCTCATGCAGGTGGTTGCTAAGAAGGCATGGACGGCTCCTGATTCAGTGGACCCCACTCCCAGGAGACCCTCCAAATTCATCACAGCTCCATCAGACAAGCAATTTTATCAAAAGGAGTTTCTGTGGATGCTATGGTGGTAGCTGCCGCCACAAAGAAGGAACTGGCTGATCCTTCAGTACCTGTCCATCCACCTAACAAGGAATCTAGGTCCATGGATAGGTGGAAGCGGATGTTCTCCTCAGCGACATTTACCATGCGTTCGCTGAATTACCTGTGCCATTTCACTCGTCTTCAAAGGGACTTGATCAGGGAAGCGAGTGAAATGTTAAGGACCCTACAGCTGCGGGTTTCCAAGAGAAAATGAACACGCAGCTGGCTACCCTTAATTCCATATCCAACTCCTCCATGCCTCCTCTCTTATGCGGCCGATGGAGCGAGCAGAGCCGCAGGGACAGGGGTAGCCTTACGTAGGCACGCCTGGATGCGGCTATGCAACTTTATGGAACCTTTCAAGATGTCTTTCACGAACTCCCTTTTGATGGATCATCTCTTTGGTCCTCAAGTGAAAGAAACCCTGACTAGGTGCGAGACTGATGGCAAGACCCTTTCTGCCGTCGGAGTCCGTTTTCGACTCCTTCTAGGCCTTACCCCAAAGGCCAGAAGGGTGGGAAGATGTGGTTCCGTAAACAATCTCAAGGGACTTCGCGGACGCACAGAGTCGTTTTTCCTACCAAAGGCAGAGGTGGGAATAACAATGGTAGACGTCGCCCTAGGGGCAGGGGGGGTCCGCAGAACCAGGGCAATCGGGAAGCCTTTCCTGACAAGCCTTTTCAGCATCCCTGAGGTGTTGCCCGACTGCCCATCTTCGGGGGCAGTCGGGGGAAGGTTGTCACTGTACCCAGAAGCCTGGCTATCCCTGACTCAAGACAAATGGGTACAGTCCATCATTTCCGAAGGCTATTCTATCCCCTTTCTTCGTTTTCCAAATCAGTCAAAAAAATCCCTTCCAGATGTTCCACCCGCTCAAAGGGATATAGCAGCTTTGGAAATTTCAAAACTGCTTGCAAAAAGAGCAATTCAGTCAGTGCCAGCAGACCAACAAGGATCCGGAATCTACTCAAGGTTCTTTTTAGTTCCAAAGAAAACAGGGGACTGGAGACCCATATTGGATCTCAGTGTCTTGAGCAAATCAGTCAAGAAAACAAGATTTCGGATGGTCACGCTGCAATCCATTCTTCCCCTTTTGGGCAAAGGAAAGTGGATGTGCTCTATAGACCTTCGGGATGCGTACTATCACATAAAAATGAACAGACGCTCCAGAAGATTCCTCCGCTTCAGGCTGGGAACCAGTCATTTTCAGTTCAGGGCCCTGCCCTTTGGTCTCACCACTGCCCCCCGGGTGTTTACCAAATGCATGGCAGTGGTAGCTTCTCACCTGAGACGACAAGGATTCCAGGTGTTTCCATATTTGGATGACTGGCTTCTCACAGCTCCCACCAAGCATCTCCTTTTGATGGCCAGAGATTATACTTTTCGCGTTTGTCAAAAACTGGGTATTTCAATAAATTGCGAAAAGTCTGTTTTGTCGCCTTGTCGTACTATTACCTACATAGGCACAAATTTAGATACTACAAACATGTCTGCAACGCTAACGAACCAAAGGATATCAGACATTCACAAATTGGTGTCACTTCTTCTCAACAACAACACAGCCAAAGCCAGGTTAGTTCTAAAGGTGTTGGGAATCATGGCAGCGGCCATACCTCTCCTCCCATTGGCCAGATTCCACATGCGGATCCTTCAGTGGATGCTTTTTTCTCAATGGTCATACCAGGAACTTCCAATGTCTCACACCATTATGATCACGCAAGCGTGCAAAAGCATCTCATGTGGTGGATGTCTTCCCCAGCTCCTGTCGGAAGACCATTTGTTCCACCTCCTCCGGTTGCTACTCTGACAACGGATGCCTCCCTGATCGGGTGGGGGCATTATCAGGGCAGGACAGTCCAGGGCACATGGCAACCAAACGAATGCCACTTGCACATAAATGTTCTGGAGATGAGAGCAGTGCTTTTAGCGTTGCAAGCCCTTCAAGACTCTCTTCCCTTAGGAACGATTGCAATCCAGACAGACAATATGTCTGTAGTGTGGTACATCAACAAACAAGGCGGAACCAGATCATACCCCTGTGTCGAGAAGCACTCAGACTGTGGCAATGGGTGATTTCTTCTCAGCGTTTTCTGATAGCAACGCACATCCCCGGGAAGTCCAATCACATTGCGGACAAGTTGAGCAGAGCTATACTCATGCCTCACGAGTGGTCTCTGAAAGACTCTGTAGTGAGAGAGATATTTCTCAAGTGGGGTCAGCCTTGCTGCGATCTTTTTGCTACTCCCCAAAACAGCAAGTGCAGAGAATACTTCACTCTATTCCCTTTACCAGGCCAACCCAGCAGGGACGCTCTAGTCCAAGTTTGGCCCCGGGGACTTCTGTATGCATTTCCTCCTTTCCCTCTGATCTCTCAGGTAATACAGAAAGCTATCGCTCAGAAGGCCTCTTTGATCCTCATTGCTCCTTACTGGCCTCGACAAGTGTGGTTCCCCTTTCTACATCGTTTCTCTTGAGCGACCGTGGAGTCTGGACCTAGTTCCAGATCTTTTGATCCACCAATCGGGTCAGTTTCATCGCTCCCTCCCCTCTCTGAACCTCACTGCTTGGTTCCTCCAGTTCCAACCATAGCCAGGCTTCCTCAATTATCTCACTCGGTTAGAGATATATTGATAGCTTCCCATAAATCTTCCACTTGAAAGATTTATTTGAGTAAGTGGAAACGCTTCTCATATTGGGCACAAGGAAAGGACATAGATCCTTTCACCGCTTCCATCCAACTAGTCCTTGATTTTCTAGCTGAACTTTTCCATGCAGGTTCATCTCCATCTACTCTTAAGGTTCAATTGGCAGCTATTTCTAATTTTCATGTGGGCATTTCTGAATCTGCCCTAATGTCCCACAAACTTTGCAAAGCCTTTTTGAAAGGAGTTTTTCTTCTCAGACCTCCTATAAGAAATCCTCCTTCTCCTTGGGACCTAAATTTAGTTCTTGCTTCTTTGATTCTTTCCCGTTCGAACCTGCAGCTTCATGTTCCTTGAAATTATTATCATGGAAAACTCTCTTTCTGGTGGCTATCACATCAGCTAGAAGAATTTCAGAACTTCAAGCACTCAGTTGTCGTTCTCCTTATCTTTTGTTCCATAAGGACAGAGTTTCCTTCGAACTAACCCGTCCTTTTTGCCTAAGGTGGTTTCAACATCAAATCTAAACCAAAGCATTGACCTCCCTGTCTTTTTCCGGAGTATTCAAATAGGTCTGAACAAAATTACACTGCCTGGATGTTCATCGTCAATTAAGGTACTACTTGGACAGGACGAAACAATTCAGAAAATCTGATCAGCTGTTTGTCTCCTATGCGGAAAGCAGAAAGGGACTTCCAGTTTCAAAGGTATCATTATCCAGATGGCTAACATCTCTGATTACCCTTGTTTATGAGATTAGACACCAAAACTGCCTAATAAAGCTAAAGCCCATTCCACCACAGCTTTGGCTACTTCTCTAGCCTTCCAAGACATAGTGCCTATTGACACCATTTGTGCAGCGCTACTTGGGCTACTCCTCACACTTTTATTTCCCATTATAAGTTGGATTTAGCTTCTAGGCATAGAGCTGATTTTGGTTCCACTGTTCTCAGGAGTCTGTTCCGTTAGGGCACGCGGGACAAGGTGGTAGGGGCGCGGTCGCATGGAGCAAGAATGAAGGCGAGATAGACAACTTAACATATAGAAGTTATGTTCTTACCATAACGTTCCATGTTAGTTGTCTTCTTCTCGCTTCTTCTGCCCCCCTCCTTCCCCCTGTCCTGGACAGACCTAGAGGAGTTGTGATCGTGACCTCTCTTTCTACCACCTCTTTCTTAGTCATATGCTATTATGCATATTTCTTGTTTCAGGATGTAGGTCACCCTTTTTTCTTCCTGTTGTTAGAGGTGGATTCTGTTTTACAGTTATACTGTTTCTATTATAAGCTGGGGTTAGCTTACAAACGAGATCTGAGGTAACTCTCGCCTAGCATTGTGGGATATAAGGGGAGCCTCGAGCCGGTGGAACCAACTCTCGAGCTTTTTCAGTGGCGAGTCGGAGCCGAGGTCGGCTCCGAACCCATCCAGCAAGAAGAAGGCGAGAAGAAGACAACTAACATGGAACGTTATGGTAAGAACATAACTTCTATTTCAGGACATTGCATGTGGTAGCTATTTGCTCAGTGTGTTTTTTATAATCTTTATAATATATATTTACCATCTCAAAAGTGCTTACTTCTCTCTGGACTCTTCTTTTCTAGACCTAACACCACTCTTAAGTATTCAAGTGCGGTACCACCTTTAACATTCCTATAAGAAAAGTGCAGTCCGGGTCTGAACTGTCTGCAAACAGCTACAGTTAACTTTGAGTATGTGTCTAACTGTTTGAGCCAATCTTCATTTTCCCCTGGAGAGCACTGTGCTTTGGCTGTAAGCAGCCCCCCACCACCACCACCACCACCACCACACACATCTTCCACTTTCTCTTTTTCCCTTCTGTTAGCAAATAGTATCCATAACTGATCAATACTGTGTGTTTGTTCATTTAAACTATACCACAGTAGCCTACTGATACAAGGTTATCCTGGTTTTCCACCTGAGAAATTAAGACAAGACTTACAGTTTCAGAGCAGTCCTTGGTCAATTGTGATTGTTCTTAGCACATACTTGTCTTGCTGTGTAATTGTTTCCAGCCCCTCATACAAGAACCTAACAGGGTCTCTACCCGCTTCGCTCCCCGCCCTGCCCCCTATTCCCTCCCGCCCCCAGTGGTCCCACCTTTATTGCACTCAAACCCCTCCCATCTTTCCAATAGCCAACCACAGCGCTAACCCAACACTACCTCCTTCATATTCCCTCTACTATCACACCTCCTCAACTAACATGTACAAGTATACCTTTCCTTTGCTCACTGCATGCACTCTCCTTGCATATCATACATCCTACCAAAGCTCCATCATTCCCCCACTCAACCACTACCACTGTACTACTACTCACACCACCATCCATGTCTCACCCATACTCAGCTCCCCTCCCACCAGCTCAAGAACCATCCCTATGCACCCCCCACTTATTCTACCAACTATATTACTCAAACGTAAAGCATCCCTACAACTTAACATAGTAACCCTCCCACCATACCTATTACCCACAGAGAACAATCATAAACTTTCCCTTATAAACAAACACATTCAAAAACTGAGAAAACTAATAATCTCATGCATATCAAAACTAGCCCTAAGTGGAGACATCCACCCCAACCCTGGCCCTACCATCTCCAACCCCAATCCTCATAATCAGACTAGAAACCACAACTTCTACCATATTACAGCCAATAGAAAGCCAAGTGACTTCCTTCTACTAAGCCTAAATATTAGAAGTATATCCAACAAAGTCCATGAACTCCATGCCACCATAGACTTATACTCCCCATATATAGTCGTCCTGACAGAAACCTGGCTAAAACCTCACATTACCAGTGAGCAAATACTCCCTACAGGTTACGGAATACTAAGAGTAGACTGGCTAAACAAAAAAGGAGGTGGTGTAGCTGTAATATTTAAACAACATCTAAACATCCAGATCTTAAAATCATCAGCTCCACAAATAGGCAATGAAGAAATAATATATACCAACCTCAAATTAACCGAAACAAAACCATCAACATAATTGGATGCTACTTCCCACCTGGCCAAAACATCCCTCCACTAGAAAACCTCCTCAGCTGGTCTACCAACCATCTCCCCCGAGAAACTATCATCTTAGGTGATTTCAATATTGACTGGCAATCCTGTTCTGGCAACAATCCAACCCATCATGTACACCTTCATGGCATCACCCAACTAGTCCAGTCACCAGCAAGGATAAATAAAAACTCCAGCAAGCACTCTACCCTGGATTGGATACTAGTCAGTAAGAACCCCCAGTCAGATATAACAGGCTGCTTATCAGGAAGCCTCAGTGATCACTCCCCAACATTCCTACTCAAAAAATACCTGTACCAAGCTAAACCTGTCATCTATCGTCAAATACGTAACAAAATAAACTTTAACCCACTCACATTCATCTCATCCCTCAAAGAATGTAACTGGCATGCTCTAAAGTACCTTAGTCTAGATGACGCAGTTGAATCTTTTAATACTACCTTCCTGAACATCCTTAATTACCATGCCCCCATAAGATTTTCCAGAACCAAAGCACAACCCTCCCCATGGCTACAGAAAACCACTAAGTCAGAAATGAAAAACAGGGATAAAGCCTGGGAGCACTGGCACAAAACCAAAACCCCCGCAGCTAGACAGAAATTCCTAGAACTACGCAATAGAGTCAAAAAGCTAATAAAATGGGACAAATTCCAATACTACCAGTCTGCCCTAGACTCCTCACAACACAGCCCCAAACAATTCTGGTCCTCCATAAACTCCATCCTCCACCCAGGTAAAGTTAGTACCCCTCCTCCTAACATCCCTCACTCCTCAGAAAATATTGCTACCTCATTCAACACACACTTCACCCAAACTATACTATCACTAGCTAAACAACACAACCGCCCTCCCCTCCAACCCACACCTTCAACTAGTAATCTCCCCACTGCCTTCTCTTTTTCTCCTGTACCTACCTCCAACATAAAAAAACTCTTAACTAAACTTAAACCCACCAAATTAGCAGCAGACAACCTCCCAAGTGAATACCTACAAATCACAGCTGATGCTCTAGCCTACCCAGTATCCATCTTGATTAACCGATCTCTGTCAGAAAGTTACGTTCCCACATTGTGGAAAGTCGCACATATAATTCCTCTCCACAAAGGCGGACCCTCTGCAGAACTAACCAATTACCGCCCCATAGCTATTCTCTCTCCACTCTCCAAAATACTAGAGAGATGCATACACTCTCAGGTCTCACACTACCTCCTTACTAACAACCTCCTTTCCAGTACTCAGCATGGTTTCCGACCAAACCATAGCACCACCACTGCCTTACTCTCCTTTACAAACACTATCCTTCAGCATAAAAACAATGGCTATCTCTCCTCTGCTACTTTCCTAGACCTATCTAAAGCATTTGACATGGTCCCACACAAACAACTTATCTCTGTCCTCAATAACCTATCCTTCTGCCAATCAGTCACCAACTGGTTTCAGAGTTACCTGTCTGACCGCCAACAATCCGTTGTATGGCAGAATGACATATCTCCCCAACTACCTGTCTCCATAGGGGTTCCCCAAGGATCCATCCTTGGACCCCTACTTTTCTCTGTTTACACCAATAATCTGGCCTCTGCCACCAAACATGGCACACTCATCCAATACGCAGACTCAACCATCATCTGCTCAGCCCAGTCCTTACCTAAACTGCAAAATGTCACACAGGAAGCCTTTTCCTCTGTTGAAACATGGTTATCCGATGCCCAATTAATACTCAACCCAAACAAAACTAAACTACTCATCTTCCAACCCACCAAACATACTCAAAACAACTCTCACTTTAACATCACAGCAAAAGACAACACCACCATATACCCAACTGAACACACCAAATTGCTAGGAGTGGAAATAGACAATAAACTAAAATTTGACATTCACATATCCATGACCATAAAAAAAGTCCACAAAAACTAGGAGCATTATACAGAAATAAACAATTTCTCACCAAAGCAGCAAAGATTTCAATAGCAAATTCCCACCTTATCTCCACCCTACTTTATGCCTCTCCAGTATATACCAACCTAAGGCAATGTGATCTAAACAAGCTAGAGACCTGCTACAACAAAATCGCAAAATTCGCCACAGGAGCATCCTACCATACTCACCACTGTCTCTCACTTGCTGAACTCGGCTGGCTTGAACTCCCTCACCTCCTTCAGTGGTATCAACTCTCACTCGCCCACAAACTAGTAAACCATCCACTAAATGTCCCATCCCTCCAGAATCTACTCCAACCCTATCGCACCACCAGACCACTAAGATCCAGCAACAAAAATCACTTGCAGATCACTAAAGCCAATAACTTTGCTGGTGAAGCACTATTCTCTTGTGCCATAGCCAAATTATGGAACTCACTCCCACCCACAATTACCTCCTGCCATCATGCACCAACTTCAAAACTTTATTAAAAGCACCTAAAACATGCTGGCTATGCCCTTGCAACTCCCACTGTAATATCATCCACCCCATCCAACTACTACCTTTCTTTCACCTCCACTAACTACCTTGATGATAGCAAGCTCAGATGCTCATAAGCCTAGTACTTATTATACAGCAGGAACTTCTCATTGTTACATTTGTTAATGCCTGTTATGTACTTCACAGATAAAGATTCTAGTTGTCTACTGATGTACTATGTTCTTCATCTGTAAATATGTTGTAAGTAATTTCTATGTTAAATTGTTAATCACTATGTAATCCAATGTAACTACTGTCTGTTTATTTTACTGTGGAGCTTTTCTCCCCGGGCCTCCGCTGAAAATGGACCCACGTCCAGTCAGACACTCCCAGTCAACAAATTTAAATAAACAAATAAATAAATAAATAAAGCAACTGACAAAAGCTGATTTAAGTATACTTTTCTCTGCACTTATTTAAGATTAAAAATTTGTAGATAATTGTTTCACTTGAATACTGTACTCCCTGTCTCTAGCTGCAGTTAGTCTCCCCCCTGTTCTTGTTGTGGTATTAATCTTGGTGGCTTTGGAATTACCCACCCCTGCTGTAAATCTGTTTTTGGACACTCCTACTGGGTCCATCTCCTTTGCTCACTCATCTGAGTACACTGAGATCATATTTTGATTTCAGACACTCCTACCAGTCCCATCTCCTCTGCTGTGTACAGAGAGAGCACTTGGAAAGGACATC
Organism: Protopterus annectens; assembly: GCF_019279795.1. NCBI lineage: Eukaryota > Metazoa > Chordata > Ceratodontiformes > Protopteridae > Protopterus > Protopterus annectens. The sequence continues at coordinate 1,983,746,702 of NC_056726.1, forward strand.
CCATAAAGCATTTTGATCTGTGCTGTTCCCTCCCTCTCCACAAAAAAAAAAATTACTTATAGTTTCTTGAGCTGCTCTTACATAACTGTCTTCTACCTTAATTTGCTGTTCTATGTGCTTTTAAGTGTAAAAGTGCTCTTATTTGATTTTTCATAAACTTGTTTTGTCATTTTTAACTTATCGGCATTTATTTAAACTGTATTTGCCTTAATATTGTTACACAGTCAAGTGTGCTAGCTTGTACTGCATTTAAAATGTTTTTGCTACTGTCATTGGCTCATTCTTTCTAATACAGAGAGAACTTTTTGAGAAATCCAACCCACTTAACTTAAAAAAAAAAAAAAAAAACTATATATATATATTTCTTATTTGCAGTGGTGATGGACAGGTTGACAGATGAGATTAGAAAGGAGGCCCCGTGGACTATGATGTTTGCAGATGACATTGTGATATGTAGTGAGAGTAGGGACCAGGTTGAGGAGACCATGGAGAGGTGGAGATATGCTTTAGAGAGGAGAGGAATGAAGGTCAGCAGGGCTAAAACAGAATATACATGTGTAAATGAGAGGGAGGGTAGAGGAATGGTGAGGATGCAGGGAGTAGAGTTGGTAAAGGTGGATGAGTTTAAGTACTTGGGATCAACAGTTCAGAGTAATGGTGAGTGTGGAAGAGAGGTGAAGAAAAGAGTACAGGCAGGGTAGAATGGGTGGAGAAGAGTGTCAGGAGTGATTTGTGACAGACGGGTACCAATAAGAGTAAATGGGAAGGTCTACAAGAGGGTAGTGAGACCAGCTATGTTATATGGGTTGGAGACGGTAGCATTGTCGAAAAGGCAGGAGTCAGAGCTGGATGTGGCAGAGTTAAAGATGTTAAGATTTGCACTGGGTGTGACTAGGATGGACAGGATTAGGAATCAGTATATTAGAGGGTCAGCTCAGGTTGGACAGTTTGGAGACAAAGCAAGAGAGGTGAGATTGTGTTGGTTTGGACATGTGCTGAGGAGGGATGCTGGGTATATTGGGAAAAGGATGCTAAGGATGGAGCTGCCAGGTAAGAGGAAAAGAGAAAGGCCTAAGATGAGGTTTATGGATGTGGTGAGAGAGGACATGCAGGCGGTTGGTGTGAAAGAGCATGATGCAGAGGACAGGAAGAAATGGAAACGGATGATCCGCTGTGTCGACCCCTAATGGGAACAGCCGAAAGAAGATGATGATATATATATATATATATATATATATATATATATATATATATATATATATATATATATATATATATATATATAAATTCCAAGCTTGTTTTCTGCATTTCCTGTAAGTAGTCTAATCCAGATACAGATTTGCTGTATCCAGGACTGTTTGTAAGCTTCTGTGCCCCAAGCCTTTCTGTGTTGGAGGGAAGCCTTGTAGCTTTTCAGTGGGAGTGGTAAGCACAAGGTAGCCTATCTACCACAAGAGTGGTTTCTGGCTCAGAAATTTTAGTTTATTGGCTGTTTGGGCAGTTTTTCCATCTCTTTCAACTTTCTGGTTTAAAAGCCTGCGTTTGCGCATGTTTCCCACCTTTCCTGTAACTAGTCTAGTCCAGATACAGATTTGCTGTATCCAGGACTGTTTGTAAGCTTCTGTGCCCCCAAGCCTTTCTGTGTTGGAGGGAAGCCTTCTAGCTTATCAGTGGAAGTGGTAAGCAGTAGGTAGCCTATCTGCAACAAGATCCAGATGCAGATTCCTAGTTTTAGCACTTGAATTTGCTTATGCATGCTCAGCACTTGTTCAGAACTTGTTGTAAGCACTAAATAAACTACAAATTACTACAGCACTCACCCTTCCTCATTACCTAGAGGAAAACAGTTTTGGTACCTACTTTCTCCACTCGCTTAAAGAAAAACAGCTCTTGTACTCATTTTCCTCACTTGTCTACAGGAAAATATTTTTTTATTCAGGCACGTCCAAGGGTCAACTCCCAGTGTTTTCTCCTGTCTATCTGATGAATTTGGGCATCTTGGGGCAATGTAGCTATAGCCTCATGTACACAGACAACCCACTCCTCCTACCACCCAACACTACAACCTGTAAGACATGCACTTATCTAGCCAAACTGGAAGTAAAGCTCTCTCCAACCAAGACTGAACTTGATAGTCAAGAGGAGAAAGTAAACACTTGCACCACACCACACTCATCACATAGTCCCACTAAACCTACACCACCAAAATCCACACATAGAAACACAAAAACATTCGCAGAGGCTCTCAATAATAATCTGCTCAAGCAACAGAGACCTCCAAAGCAGAAATGCAAGTAACCTCCCACCACCAACACAACCCAAATGACACATAGCCCACAGACTCAGTGTGCCACTCAACCACAGCCCATAAGGCAAAACAACATACCCACACACTAGTCATAGGTGTCTCTATAGTCAGGCACACTGATGTCCCACTCACCAGGCTAAACAAGGAGAAGGTCACTGTCAGCTGCCTGTCAGGTGCCAGGATCCGTCACATAACCCGCACATTCATGTCACTCCACAACAAGTACAAATATGACTCTGTGATTGTCCATGTTGGTGTGAATGACCTGAGACATACCTCCCTGGACTACATGAAGGCATGGAAGAACTCTCCGATCTTGTAGCCCAGCAGGTATGACCCTAGCCCCGAGTAGCATCCTGCCATCGCCCAGAATGATACCGCAGTACAAGGACAAAATGATTGACTTCAACAATTGGCTAAGCTTCTGGTGTTATTCTAAGGGGATCCAGTATCTGTCTGCCTGGGACGACATTGTTGACAGACCACGATGCTTTGCCAGAGATGGCTTGCACCTGTCACCCCCTAGGATTCCAGATACGGGCTAAGGCTCTTGCCGTCTCTATAGTGCCTTTTTTAGGCAAGGGTCAAATGACAAATTCACCACCATAACAGGAACAGTCAAGCAAAAACTGAGGGTAATGCTACTCAATGCTAGAAGTCTAAATCTTAAAATGCAGTCACTCGAGGCACTCCTTAAAATGGAGAACATCGATATCTGTGCAGTGACTGAGACCTGGTTCAAGGCTCCAGAGAGCACCCCTGCATTACCAGGCTATAACTCATACCACACTTTTCGGCCATCTGATCTGGACCAGAACACCAAAGGCGGAGGTGTGTCCATATTCATTAAGGATATCCACACCTCCAGGCTAGTTGCTCAGCATAATGCAGCCGAGGTTATCCAAGTGCAATTAACTCTGGGCAAAACTGCAATTCAAATTGTAGCCTGCTACAGATCCCCCACCATGCCCCAGGATTCCCACTCCTCTTTTCTTGATATACTGGAAAATATTAGGGTTCAACCAAACACCTTAATATTAGGCGATTTCAACTACTCCACCATTAACTGGGAAAACTACTCATGTACCAACTCCTTCACTCAGCGCTTTCTGGAATTCATAAATTCCAATGCCCTGGATCAACTTATCCACACCCCCACCAGGGGCAACAATATCCTAGACCTAGTCATTACCAACATGAGTGACCAGTGTTCCACACCTGAAGTCAACTCCATGAGTGACCAGTGTTCCACACCTGATGTCAACTCCTCGTTGGTCATATCCGACCATAAGCTAATCACCCTTGATATCCACATCCCGCCCCCACCCCCATTATGGAAACCATGGTAAAAAATTTCTCCAAAGCCATCTTCCTGCTTCTTAAGACAGAAGTGGCGAACTCCATGACACCCATGCAGATGGACAATACAGATACGACTGCTGAATCCTACACAAATGCACTCTATAAGCACTTACACGAGTGCATGGATTGTGCTATCCCAAACAGAACCAAGACGCTATCCTCCAAAAAACAGGAAGCCAATCTGGTGGTCCCCTGCCATAAACAAACTCTACAACAGAAGGAAGAAATTGTTGCAAAAGAGAGAAAAATTCCATGAGGGGAGGAGCTCCCTAGTCAGCCTCAGCAAGAAGCTGAGATCCCTTATAAGATCCTCCAAAGCTAGCTATGAAAACAAGATTACCACTGATTCTAAGGACAACCACAAAGCATTCTATAGCTATGTCAAGAATCTCAATGGCAACACCCAGATCTGATCTGAGTTACAGCACAATGGCACAAAAATTACAAAACCAATTGATATTGACAACATCCTGGCAGATAGGTTCAGTGCTAACTTTACCCCACTCTCACCCCCTAAAGGGCCCATATCTATACAGGAAGAATGCAGAGTCCCTGTAATCATAACTTCACAGGTAAAAGCAGCACTCTCTAACGCCAAAAACACAGCATCCATGAGACCGGACAACATCCCAGGCTGTGTTTTACTCAAAGTTCAGAACAAACTAGCTCCCCACCTCAGCACCATGTTCAATCATAGCCTCACGTCAGGCTTTGTGCCCACTGAATTGCGCACAGCAACAGTTATCCCACTCCACAAAGGAGGAGCCACCACTGATCCTGGGAACTATCGACCTATTAGCCTGACAAGCCTGGTCTGCAATGCCATGGAATGTATCGTCATGGAATTCATAAACAAAGGCATTGGTAACCTCCAAACTCTGGACCCCACCCAGTTCAGGTTTGTGAAAGGCAGATCATGCCTCCTGAACCTGGTTGACTTCTTTGAGTCAGTCACCAAAGCCGTAAATGAGGATAAGGTGGTTCACACAGCCTATCTTGACCTCGCCAAGGCTTTCGACACCATCCCCCATTCTGGAATTATAGCTAAACTCACTAAACTAGGTATAAATCCCTATGTCACAAGATGAGTTGCCAACTGGCTCACTGACAGAACCCACACTGTAAAAGTTGCAGACTCCAAATCTGACTTCAAACCAGTGACAAGTGGAGTACCACAGGGATCAGTCCTGGGACCTCTCCTGTTGGTATCTACTTCTCTGAAGTACAGGGTAACACAGAAGGCCTCTGGCTAACGAAGTTCGCAGATGACTGCAAACTAGGAGCTATAGTCGAGTCCCCAAATGATGTGGACATCCTACAGAAAGGCCTCACTGAGACAGATGCCTGGTGTCATAACCATGGCCTCAAGCTCAGTGCCAAAAAGTGCATTGTTATCCCCTTTGGTAAAAACTTTGTACCCATGAACTACCACATAGGTGGCAGTCTTCTTAACACCGAATGTGTGATAAGAGACCTTGGGATCCAGGTGGACAGTAGTCTCTCCTTTGATAAACACATTGCGACAGTAGTCAGGAAATCCTTCTACATGACACACCTCATCACAAAAGGGTTCTCATCCAGGAAAAAAGAGGTCATTGTTCCCCTCTACTCGACACTCATTAGACCCATTATAGAGTACAACCCCCCTTTTGGAATGTACCTCACAAGACATCTGCAGCAGCTGGAAAGGCCATAGAAGTACCTCACAAAGAGGATTACTGGCCTCAAACAGATGTCCTATACTGATCGTCTCAAAAAACTCCAGCTTTGCTCTGTAGCATATCGACTACTCAGAGGTGATCTCTGCCTAACATATAAAGCTATGCCAAACCCAGAGCTGTTGAACATGCTTCACCTAAAGAAATCCCAATCCCTCCGAACTACACGCTCTAGGGTTCTAAACCTTGTCACCACAATAAACAGGACTTAATGGAGGGATAGGTTCCTTTCCCAGAGACTTCCCGTACTATGGAACAAGCTACCCATCTATATCAAGCAAAGTTTCTCATTAACACTCCAAGAAAAATCTTGATGAGTGGAATGGAAATAGGAAATACACCCTGGGGATCACTTCTGTGGCTCTGCTCGACAAGGGGCACAGGAAATTAATTTTATTGGGTTGGTGAAAGTCAGGGAACTTTGTTGGCTAGTCTTACTTAGGCCCTTGGGCTGATAGCCTAGTACCTACCTATGAACCTATGAACCTAAAACTATGGCACTTGTTCGAGTAGTAAGAAAGGAACACACAAGTGTGGAAAGTGCCCTCAGTAAGATCTGGAATGGAGAGGTCCTGTTTTTAAAATGTAGAAACAAACATATTGTGACTAAAGGGTTTGCAAATTGCAGTACCACAGGTGTTGTTTATATTGCCCTGTGTAGGTTATGTGCTTATTTTTATGTGGGTAAGACAGAGAAAGTTAAAACAAAGAATATATGAGCATTGGTACGATATAATAAAGAAAAACGATAACAATGCCCTGTTCAAACACTCACAAGTATGTGCAAATGCTGAGTTTAAATTCTTTGTGATAAGACCCCAGGGGAGGACCCTGGGAGACCTGGCTTGAATACAGGGAGTTATACTGGCAATTGGTGTTGGATGCCAGTAACCATCCAGGGTTAAATTACATGGTATCTTTAAAGCCAGTTCTGAAACTCAGGTCTGCTAAATTATAAATCACAACAGTATAACGGCACTTATTACATTAAATTAATTATAGAACAATATTTATATATTTTATATAGTCAGTTTATTTGGGTGGCCACGGTGGTGCAGTGGTTAGCATTGTCACCTCACAGCAAGAGGTTCTCCGGATCGATCCTCGGCTGGGGTGCCTTCTGTGCGGAGTCTGCATGTCCTCCCTGTGGTCGTGTGGGTTTCCTAAGGGTGCTCCGGTTTCCTCCCACATTCCAAAGACATGCACTAGGTGGACTGAACACTCTAAATTGGCCCTAGGTATGAGTGTCTGTGTGTGTGTGTGTGTGTGTGTGTGTGTGTGTGTGTGTGTGTGTGTGTGTGTGTGTGTGTGTGTGTGTGTGTGTGTGCCTTCTGAGGAAGGTTGGGAGCAGGGCTGGCAACTCGACACTGTAAAACTCCACTGCCAATCATGAGCGGACAGGTGATCTGCTGTGGCGACCCCTAACCAGGAAAAAGCCGAAAGAAGAAGAAGATTATTTATTTATTTATGTAATCATTCTTGGTCTTTCCACTAGATGGTGGTATTTCATGCTACCTTACTTTACCATTTTTTACTTGGTTTTATAGGTTCATAGGTAGGTACTAGGCTATTGACCCAAGGGCCTATGTAAACCTAGCCGCAAGGTTCCATGGCTTACGCCACCCAAGAAAGTTATTTTCCTGTGCCACTGTCGAGAAGAGACACAGAAGTGATCCCCGGGGTGTATTCCCTATTTCCCATCCACTCATCAAGAGTTTTCGTGAAGAGTGCTAATGAAGAACTTTGCTTGACATAGATGGGTAGCCTGTTCCAGAGTATGGGAAGTCTCAGGGACAGGAATCTATCCCCCCAGTGTATCTTGTTTATTGTGGTGACAAGGTTTAGGTTCCTAGAGCGTGTAGCTCGGAGGGGTTAGGATTTCTTTAGGTGTAGCATGTCCAACAGCTCTGGGTTTGACATAGCTTTGAGGCGGTCAGTGTAGGGCATTTATTTGAGGCCAGTAATCCTCTTTGTGAGGTTCTTCTGTGGCCTTTCCAGCTGCTGCAGATGTCTTGTGAGGTACATTCCAAAAGGGGCGTTGTACTCTGTAATGGGTCTAGTGAGTGACGAGTAGAGGGGAACAATGACCTCTCTTTTCCTGGATGAGTACCCTTTTATGATGAGGTGTGCCACATAGAAGGACTTCCTAACTACTGTGGCGATGTGACTATCAAAGGCGAGACTACTGTCCACCTGGGTCCCAAGGTCTCTTATCACGCATTCGATGTTAAGTAGATTGCTGCCTATGTTGTAGTTCATGGGTACAGAGTTTTTACCAAAGAGGATGACACTGCACTTTTTGACATTGAGCTTGAGGCCATGGCTCTGACACCAGGCATCTGTCTCAGTGAGGCCTTTCTGTAGGATGTCCACATCATTTGGGGACTTGACTATGGCTCCTAGTGTGCAGTCATCTGCGAACTTCATTAGCCAGAGGCCTTCTGTATTAGCCTTTACTTCAAAGAAGTAGATACCAAACAGGAGAGATCCCAGAACGGAACCCTGTGGTACTCCACTTGTCACTGCTTTGAGGTCAGATTTGGAGTCTGCAACTTTTACAGTGTGGGTTCTGTCAGTGAGCCAGTTGGCAACCCATGTTGTGATGTAGGGATTTATACCTAGTTTAGTGAGTTTAGCTATAATTCCAGAATGGGGGATGGTGTCGAAAGCCTTGGTGATGTCAAGATAGGCTGTGTGAACCACCTCACCTGCATCCACGGCTTTGGTGGCTGCCTCAAAGAAGTCGATCAGGTTCAGGAGGCATGATCTGCCTTTCACAAACCCAAACTGGGTGGGATCCAGAGTTTGGAGGTTACCAATGTCTTTGTTTATGAGTTCCATGATGATACGTTATATGGCCTTGCCGACCAGGCTCGTCAGGCTAATAGGTCGATAGTTCCGGGGATCAGTGGTGGCTCCCCCTTTGTGGAGTGGGATAACTGTTGCTGTGCGCCATTCAGTGGGCACAAAGCCTGATGCGAGGCTTTTATTGAACATGGTGCTTAAGTGGGGAGCCAGTTCGTTCTGAAGTTCATATAAAACGCAGCCTGGGATGTTGTCCATTCCCATGGAAGCTGTGTTTTTGGCTTTAGAGAGTGCACCTTTTACCTGCGTAGTTGTGATTACAGGGACTCTGCATTCTTCCCGTATAGATATGGGCCCTTTAGGGGGTGAGAGGGAGGTAAAGTTATTGATGTTAAGTTGTCAATCTCGCCTTCATTCTTGCTGGATGGGTTCGGAGCCGATCCTCGGCTCCGACTCGGCACTTGCTTTAGCTCGAGAACTCCTTTTACCAGCTCGAGGCAACCCTATATCCCATGATGCAAGGCGGAACTACCTCAGATCTCGTTTGCCGCTTAGCGAAAGAGGTCTCCTTTGCCAGCTGAGGTAAGTTTTTCTTAGTCAAATAAGAAAAAGTGTAGTTAGGGGTTTATTTTTCCCTGTTAGTGTTAGTGTAGTCTGTAATTAGTTACAGCCCACCCTATTCCCTATTTTTCAACCTTTTTATAAACTTTTATAAGTTTTAATTTAAAGTAGTTTAGTCAGGCCTAGTTCCCCTTAGTTATCCCTTCCTGTGTGTTTGTGTAAGGGATTAATTTGTGTGTTTGTGGGGACTGTTTGTGTTCTATCCTCCTAAGGATGTCAAAAGAAGGCAAGGTCTCAGGCTTCAAGAAGTGTGACCAGTGCTGTCAGAAAATGTCTCTGACAGACGGTCACACTTCTTGTGTTTATTGCCTGGGGTTTGCACCTGCAGGACTCCTGTGCATTGTGTCATGCTTTTAGCCAGAGAGTCCTGCAGGAAAGGAGGAATAAACTCATCCTCCGAGGTTTACTTAAACCTGAAGGTTCTCCTCCTAAATCAGGGTCAGGAAAACCTCATAAGCCACCGAAGGCTCAGGCTACAGTGTCCAAGCCTCCTCCGGTGGCTCCGGCTCCCGGAGCCGATATCTCGGCTGGAGTCGATACTTCTTCGACTCAAGTAGTGGGTTCGGTGCCGGCTGGCTCGATACCCTGACTGCTGTGGCCTTGTCGGCCCGGCTGGAGCCGACACTTTATCCAGCTTCGGGCGAAATCCTCGGCTCCATCTGGGGTTCTAGGGACTTCGCTCCGATGGCTTGACCCGTAAGAGATCCCGGTCCCCTCTATTATGAGTATTCACTGGCTCCAGGATCTCCTCTTTGTCGGAGCGAGCCATCGGAGCCGATCTTCGAGATCTTCCAGGCTGTCTGACCACGACTTGGAGAGGGTGGTAAGCAGGCTGTTGAAGTCTCAGGCACTGGCCCAAATGCTCCATAGCCCATCTCAACAGACTTCGGCTATAGCCCCAATTCTTGAACTTCCTCCTCCGACTCCACACCAGAGTTCGGAGCCGGAGCTTCTTGGGACAGTGACTGTTTCGATGCCGGAGCCGATACATCCTTCGGCTCCGTCGTCCTCGGCTCCGATCTCTTCCTTGAGACCTTCCTTGGAGGGATCCGGTCGTCGGGTTTCCACTGTCGGCTCCGAGGGGGCTAGTGGCATCGGACCCTTGTCCGACCCCGCTCTCCCTCTCGGGGCTTCGGCCTTGGTAAGCTCGGCGCCGACATCAGCCTCGGAGCCTTCTCTCTCTTTGGAGCCGACCATTCCTGTCTCTTCGGAGCGGGTATGTTCCGGCCTCCCGGGGAGAGGAGCCTTTGAGGTGATGAGGAGTGTCCTGGCCTCTGAGCCCGGTAAACTGTCCATCCCTCTAGCTCCTCCCTCATCAGTGCCTGCAGATGCCTCTTGCCAGCCTCTTGCTCTCAGGCCCAGGGATCCATCGCCCCAGGTTTCCCCACTGGGAATTTCCTCCTCTTCCGAGGTTTCTCCTGACCCTGCAGGGGAACCCCCTCGGAAGAGGACGTGTAAGAGGAAACACACAGACTCCCCTGAGTCTACTACATCTGATACCGACTTAGATGAGTCGGAGGGTTCCCCACGGTCCCCCTCTGAGGATGTCTCCTTTTCAGACATCCTTGAGCTCCTCAAACAGAGGGGAATTGGACCTCCATTGACCCTCCGAGGATGAGTCGGTATACCTGGAGGCTTTGGATCCCGACCCTCCACCTCCTGGTGTCTCCGCCTTCGACCCACTTATGCAGGTAGTGGCTCGGAAGGCGTGGCAGCTCCAGATTCTGTGGAACCTGTCCCCAGAAGACCATCCAAGTTCATTACGCCCCGGATAAACAGTTCCTTTCCAAAGGTGTCTCTGTGGATGCTATGGTGGTGGCAGCGCCACTAAGAAGGAACTGGCGGATCCTTCAGTACCTGTCCATCCTCCTAACAAGGATTCTAGGACCATGGACAGGTATGGAAAGTGGATGTTTTCTTCAGCGACCTTTGCTATGCTCGCTGAATTACCTTTGTCACTTCACCAGGCTTCAACGAGATATTCTCAAGGAACTGGGTGAAGTAGTCCAGATCCTTCTGCTGCTGGGGCTCAGGAAAAGATTGCCTCACAGCTTGCTATCCTGAATTCCATATCTAACTCCTCCATGCGGCTCATATCTTATGCGGCCGATGGAGCGAGCAGCGCAGGCACAGGTGTTGCTCTTAGACGCCAAGCCTGGATGCGGCTGTGTAATTTTGCAGACCCCTTTAAGGCCCTTCACTAATACCCCTTTGATGGTTCGGCTTTGTTCGGACCTCAAGTGAAGGATACCTTGACCAGGTGTGAGCAGGACGGTAAGACTCTTTCTGCCGTTGGAGTCCAATTTTCCGCTCCTTCTAGACCATATCCCAAGGGTCAGAAAGGGGGGAAGATGTGGTTCCGTAAAGCCCAAGGAGCTACACCGGACACACGTGGTCAGTTTACCCCCAGAGGCAGAGGGGTAACAATAATAGACGCCCTAGAGGCAGGGGGGTCCTCAGAACCAGGGCAACAGGGAGTCTCTTCCTGAGAAGCCCTTTCAGCATCCCTGAGGTGTTGCCCGACTGTCCACCCTTGGAGGCAGTCGGGGGAAGGATTTCGCTGTACCCAGTAGCCTGGCAATCCCTATCCCAAGAAAAGTGGGTACAGTTGATTATATCCGAGGGTTACAAGATCCCCTTCGTAAGGTTTCCCGTACCTCCACAATCCCTTCCAGACATCTCACCCGGTCAAAGGGATTTGGCAAAACAGGAGATGTTATGTGATCCTATCTCGCCTACATTCTGACTGATGGGTTCGGAGCCGATCCCTCGGCTCCGACTCGGCACGCTTATGCCAAAGAGCGAAGTCTCTTATTGGCTGAGCTTACTATATCCCAGGATGCACCACTACCAGTCCCCCAGATCTCGTTTGCCGCTAACTAGTGAAGACGTGGTCTCGAGCTGGCTGAGCTAAGTAGTGATTAATTTCACTAGTTTTTCTGTCAGGAATTTCTTTTTTCTTCAATAAAAGCTGTTTTAACAGCTATTCTTGTGTTTAGAGTGAGTTTGGTGAGATTTACTTGGTAAATTCTTGTGTTGTGAGTGTTGACTAGGAGTACCTCTTGTGTGGAAAGGCCTTTCCCGGTCTTTTTGATTGTAGGTGACTTCTGTTTTGTTTAGGGATCTCGGATCCTTTATACTGTTGATAGTTTCTCTTTCTTGTAAAGAGGTCAAAGAAGAGAGAATTTCTTTCTATTTACAGTGTTGTACTGTGTTTGGGCTTTAATTCACCGGAATGTCTCAGGTACCTAGGCCTTCAGGCTTTAAAAAGTGCACCAAGTGCAACTTTAAAATGTCGATCACAGATGACCACTCTCTCTGTGTTTATTGTTTGGGTGCAAAACATTTGCAGGAGTCCTGCAGCGTGTGTCACGCTTTTTCCTCGAGGGTCCTCCAAGAGAGGAAAAATAAGCTCATATTAAAAGGTCTTATAAAACCCTCCTTTGAAGAAGCTTTAGCATCCTCTCCTTCACCGCTAAAGAAAAGGCGGCTCCGACCAGTCCGTCGGATCCGACCGCCAAAAGACATAGGCAGGTTTCTCCTTCGGCTCCAAGGACTTCGGAGCCGAGGGCGGAACGGTCTGCCTCGATGCCACCAGTCTCGACTCCTCTGGGTTCGGAGCCGATGGCTGGGGCATCGAGAGGCGGGTCACCTTCGGCTCCACTGGTCTCGGAGCCGACAAAGGTTGTCCGCTCAGACACTTCCTCCTCGGCGCCAAGTCCTTTCGCACTGATGGAAACTAGTGTGGGTATTCCACCGGCGCCGATAGTCATCGTGTCGCCTCGAGCGGTCCCCTAGCCCCTTGGGGCCGTTGGAGAGGCCATCTCGAACCCGTTCAGTATCCTCTAGGTCATCGAGGATGTCAGATTCGGACATAGACAGGGTGCTCCAAAGACTGTTCCAGTCCCCAGTCTTTCAAAAATTTGTTTCGGCTCCTACCCAGTTGGCTTCGGAGGCGACGGCCCATGCCCATGTCATTGCCATTCCTCCTCCGACCGCTTCGGCTCCGTCGGAGCAGGTGCTGCTGGAGCCGGTGGAGGTCTTAGGGTCGGCTCCGACCCTTACTCCAACCCCGGCCTTCGGGTCTGAGTTTGGTACACGGACTTCTTCGGCTGGACCTGGGGGTGATGTTTCGGGACCTATGCTGTCGGTTCCGAGCCTCCCTCTCGGTGCTTCGGCTGCGGGACTTCCGTCTGCTATCATGGCTCTGGGGACCGGACACTCCCAGGATTCTGGGGGTCCGGCTTTCAGAGCTATGAGGAGTGCCTTGGCCAAGTCTTCTTTGGCCATCTCTCCGGCTTTACCGGCACCTTCCCTGGGCGTGGAGACTGGGTCTTTGGCAGTTCCCCTGTCCTTAGGCAGCGGAGCCCTGGGCCTGAGGTTACCCCCATTGGGGGTTCCTCCTGAGGGTTCTTCGGAGTTGTCTTCAGAGGAACCCCCAAGGAAGAGATCGTGCAAGAGGAAGCACGTGGACTCCCCCGAGTCTATTACATCGGACACTGATCTTGATGATGCGGAGGGGTCCCGGTCGCCCTCGGATGATGTCTCATTTGCAGACATCTTAGAGATCCTCAAACAACGAGGTGGCTGGATATCCAAACCCCCCTCTGCTGATGAGTCAGTGCTCCTCAAGGCCTTTGGGGCTCAGCCCTCCGCCTCCTGGGTGTCTCCGCCCTTGACGAGCTCCTGGATTTAGTTTGTCGGAGGGCGTGGGAACATCCAGATACCGTGGAACCAGTCCCTTCGCCCTAACAAATTTTTGTCTGCCCCACCCGAGAAGGAGTTCCTCACTAAAGGCGTGGCTGTAGATGCCATGGTGGTGGCATCTGCTACACAACAGGACGTGGCAGAGGCTTCAACGTCCGTCCATCCTCCTAATAAGGAGTCTAGGAGCATGGACTGCACGGAAGCGCCCTGACTTCAGCGGCCTTTACTTTAAGGTCCCTGAATTATTTGGCACATTTTACTAGGCTTCAGAGGGATCTGGTCAAGGAGCTGTCAGATTCCCTCTCAGGTAACCTACCTGAGCAGCTAGCCCAGTCGGTTAGCTCTCAGTTGGCTATCCTTGCTTCAATTTCTAACTCGTCCATGAGGCTCATTTCATATGCGCAAGGGGCGGTAGAGCGGCAGGCACAGGCGTGGCTCACGGAGACAAGCCTGGCTCCGTTGTGTCATTTTATGGAGGCCTTCAAGTCTTCCTTCACGACGCTCCCTTTGATGGGTCCTCTTTGTTTGGACCTAAGGTTAAAGACACTCTTACCCGCTGTGAGCAAGAAGGAAAAACTTTATCTGCCGTAGGTGCACGTTATTCCACTCCCTTTCGGCCTTATCCCAAGGCTAAAGGAGGAGGAAAATGTGGTTCCAAATCACGTAAGTTTTTCCATCAACAGCAGGAAGATTCCCTTCCAGAGGCAGAGGACGGGAAATTTTTCTGGGAGACGCCGTCCCAGAGGCGCAGAGGGCCCCGCAATTCTGGAGACCGCGAGTCCTTTCGTGGCTCTTCAGCCTCCCACACTTCATGAGGGATTGCCCGGCTGTGCTGCTCCAGAGCCAGTCGGGTGCCGTTTTGCCAAGCACCTAAAAGCCTGGGAGTCAATCACTCAGGACAGATGGGTGCTTCGGATTATTGCCGGAGGTTACACCATTCCCTTCACACACTCACCCCCACCGTCCAAAAAAATCCCGGACCCACCACCCAGTCAAAGGGAAATTGCAGCCGCAGAAGCGTTAAAGCTGCTAGAAAAGGAGTCATCCAACCGTCCCCACAGACCAGATCGGATCCGAAATTACTCAAGGTTCTTTTAGTGCCAAAAAAGACAGGGGACCTGAGACCAATATTGGATCTCAGCAGACTAAACCAATCCATCACGAAATCCAAATTCTGAATGGTCACGTTACAATCCATTCTCCCATTATTGGAGAAGGATGTTTGGATGTGCTCCATAGATCTCAAGGACGCCTATTATCACATACCGATACATCGGGCGTCCAGGAAGTATCTGCGCTTCAGCCTGGGAGACAGTCATTTCCAATTTTGTGCTCTGCCCTTTGGTCTCACCACAGCCCCCAGGGTGTTCACCAAATGTTTGGCAGTAGTAACTGCTCACCTGAGGAGTCTTGGATTCCAAGTGTTTCCCTATCTGGACGACTGGCTCCTGACTGCCACCACCAGTCATCTACTAATGGACAACCTCAAAGCCACCATCTCCCTGGGTGCTACCCTGGGAATTACATTCAATTGGTCAAAGTCTGTCTTGCTGCCCTCTCAGCGCATAAGGTTCATAGGAGCGGAGATAGACTCAAAATTGATGCGAGTTTTTCTTCCTACCGAAAGGATCCAAACTTTACAAGGCCAAGTTCAAGCCCTGCTTTCAAAATCCAAGGCCCCAGCCAGGATGGTCCTGCAAGTTTTAGGTTCGATGTCTGCCACGGTTCTTCTAGTTCCTCTGGCAAGATTGCACATGAGGATTCTTCAGTGGCTATTATCGACTCAATGGTCCTTTCAGGATCTTCCCCTCAATCACCCCATTATGATTACAGAAACATGCAAACGGGACCTTCGCTGGTGGCTTCAGACATCCAATCTAAATCAGGGAAGTCCCTTTGTTATTCCCCCTCCAGTGGTCACCCTGACGACGGATGCCTCCCAGACAGGGTGGGGGGGGGCATTGTCTGGGCAGGTTAGTTCAGGGTTCCTGGCTTCCAGACAAAACTTTTCTCCACATCAATGTATTGGAGATGAGGGCTGTACTTCTGTCCCTACAGGCCTTACACAAGTTTCTCCCTCAGGGCATTATCGCCATCCACACAGACAACATGTCGGTGGTCTGGTATCTAAACAAACAAGGAGGGACCAGATCTTACCCCCTTTGCAGAGAGGCCATGAGGGTGTGGGAATGGGCTGTAGCTACCAGCCGTTTCTTAGTAGCGACCCACATTCCGGGGAAATCAAATATATTGGCAGACAGATTAAGCAGGACAATTCTCTCTCCTCACGAGTGGTCCCTAAACGAAACAGTAGCAGCTCAGGTTTTCAGGAGATGGGGGACGCCGTGCTGCGACCTGTTTGCAACACCACAAAATACAAAATGCAAAAGGTTCTTCTCCTTGACTCCACATCAGGGGGAAGCAGCTATGGATGCTCTAGCACAACCTTGGCCAACAGGGCTACTTTATGCTTTTCCTCCGATTCCACTTCTCCCCAAAGTCATTCAGAAAGCTTCTCAATTGGGGTCCACAATGATACTAAGTGCTCCGCACTGGCCTCGTCAGGTATGGTTTCCCTACCTGAAGAAACATGCGGTGGACGATCCTTGGACTTTAGATCTAACTCCGGATCTGCTATTTCATCAGTCGGGACGACAACACCACTCCCTTCACACGTTGAAGTTGACAGCTTGGCTCCTCCACTTCCGACTTTAGTCAGAAATCACACATTAGACCCGGAAGTTATTCACATTTTATCTTCGGCCCACAAACCCACCACTAAGAAATTGTACCTCAGTAAGTGGAAGAGGTTTGCTATCTGGGCTCAACTCAGGGGCTTAGACCCTATCACTGCTCCAATCCCAGAGGTTTTGAAATTCTTAACATCTCTGTTTAATCAAGGATCTTCTGTCTCTACTATTAAAGTCCAACTAGCGGCTATCTCTAAATTTCACGAGTCCATGGATCCTCCGTTGATGAGCAGCAGATTATGCAAAACTTTCATTAAAGGTGCGGGGCTGTTAAGACCCCCAGTTTTTCATCCTGCCTCCGTGGGATCTTGATTTGGTGCTTCGTGCATTAACATCTTCCCCTTCGAACCGGCTGCTACATGTGAGTTAAAATATCTGTCTTGGAAAACTGCCTTCTTAGTTGCAATTACCTCTGCAAGAAGAGTTTCAGAGCTTCAAGCCCTATCTATCAAACCACCGCACTTGATTTTTCACAAGGATATAGTATCACTTAGGCCTAATCCATCTTTTGTCCCAAAGGTCTGTTCTAATCTCTGTCTCCAACAATCTCTAGAGCTACCAGTTTTCTTTCCAAAATTCTCCAATGAAGCAGAATACACTCTCCATAAATTGGATGTTCACAGGCAATTGCGCTTCTATTTAGACAGGACTCAGCAAATTCGTAAATCAGACCAGTTGTTTGTGTCCTTCTCAGACAATAAATTGGGTAAAACCATCACAAAAGCTACTATCTCCAAATGGATTAGAGATTGTATAACTCAGGCTTATTCCTCTTGAATAAGCAACTTACAACATCTATCAAAGCTCACTCTACCAGAGCTATGGCGACTTCTATAGCTTTTCATTCCAAGCTCGCTATTTCTGAGATTTGTGCTATGCTACTTGGTCCAACCCACACTTTCATTTCCCACTATAAATTGGATGTGGCATCTAAAGGGCGAGCATCATTTGGTTCCACGGTACTCAGGAGTGTTTTCCAGTGAGCCACCCAGGATTCAGGTGCTAGGGACGCTGTCCCATCAGTCAGAATGTAGGTGAGATAGGATCACATAACATCTTTTAGTTATGTACTCACCATAACTTCAGATGTTTGGGATCCATCTCGCTACATTCCTAATACCCACCCTCCTTCCCCTGCCTTGGAGATCAGAAGAGATTGAACGGTTTTGAGTTCTACTGTTTTATCTTGTTTCATCTGACGATGTTATATAATCAGTGCGTGCATGTGTGCATGTATGCGGACAAACTAGATCTGGGGGACTGGTAGTGGTGCATCCTGGGATATAGTAAGCTCAGCCAATAAGAGACTTCGCTCTTTGGCATAAGCGTGCCGAGTCGGAGCCGAGGGATCGGCTCCGAACCCATCAGTCAGAATGTAGGCGAGATGGATCCCAAACATCTGAAGTTATGGTGAGTACATAACTAAAAGGTTTCAAAACTCCTAGAAAAAAGAGCCGTCCAGACAGTACCGGCAGACCAAGTAGGATCCGGCGTCTACTCAAGATTCTTTTTGGTCCCCAAAAGGACGGGAGATTGGAGACCAATATTAGACCTGAGCAATCTGAACAGATCTGTCAAAAAGGCAAGATTCCGGATGGTCACGCTTCAGTCCATTCTGCCTTTTCTGGGCAAGGACAACTGGATGTGCTCTATAGACCTTCAGGATGCATAATATCACATAAAGATTCACAGGCGCTCCAGGAGGTTTCTCCGCTTTCGGCTAGGGACCAGTCATTACCAATTCAGAGCCCTGCCCTTTGGCCTCACTTCAGCCCCCAGAGTGTTTACCAAATGCATGGCAGTGGTCACAGCTCACCTGAGACGTCTAGGATTCCAGGTGTTTCCTTATTTGGACGACTGGCTCCTCTCCGCCACCACCAAGTGTCAGCTTCTTCAGTCCAGAGACTACACTCTTCAGCTTTGCAAGAATCTGGGAATTTCAGTAAATTTCGAAAAATCTTCTCTGCTGCCTTGCCAATCTATCACCTTTATAGGCGCAGAGTTAAATACCGTCAAAATGTTAGCCAGACTAACAGATCAAAGAATTCTGGACATCCAAAAATTTGTTCGGCTTCTGTTACAAAGCAACAAGATCAAAGCCAGGTTTGTCCTGAAAGTTCTAGGCCTAATGGCTGTGGCCATTGTTCTTCTACCACTGGCTCGCTTTCACATGCGTCTCCTGCAGTGGATGCTATTCACGCAGTGGTCATATCACAATCTTCCGATGAGACACGAAATCTTAGTAACACAGTCGTGCAGGGCTCATCTGGGCTGGTGGATATCTTCCCCTCTTCTTCATCAGGGCCGACCCTTTGTTCCCCCTCCTCCAGTTGCCACAGTCACCACGGATGCCTCTCTGATCGGGTGGGGGGGCATTATTAGGGCAGGATGGTCCATGGGACGTGGCAACCCATAGAATACCATCTGCACATAAATGTCCTGGAGATGAGAGCAGTGCTTTTAACGTTGCAAGCCCTCGACTTTCTTCCCACGGGGACTATTGCAGTACAGACGGACAACATGTCCGTGGTCTGGTACATCAACAAACAGG
This sequence comes from Protopterus annectens, assembly GCF_019279795.1. Classification (NCBI taxonomy): domain Eukaryota; kingdom Metazoa; phylum Chordata; order Ceratodontiformes; family Protopteridae; genus Protopterus; species Protopterus annectens. Next base: position 1,983,765,524 of record NC_056726.1, read on the forward strand.
GCGGAACCAGGTCCTATCCCTTATGTCGAGAAGCTCTCAGACTTTGGCAATGGGCGATCTCTTCTCAGCGGTTTCTGATAGCAACGCATCCCGGCAGGTCCAACCTATTGGCGGACAGGCTAAGCAGATCTATTCTGATGCCTCACGAGTGGTCTCTCAATCAATCTGTAGTGGATCAGATTTTTCTGAAGTGGGGCACTCCTTGTTGCGATCTTTCGCTACCCCTCAAAACAACAAGTGCCCAGACTATTTCACTCTATTTCCCTTCCAGGCCAACCCTTGAGAGACTCTCTAACCCAGGATTGGCCTCGGGACTTCTTTATGCTTTTCCTCCCTTTCCATTGATTCCACAAGTCATTCAGAAGGCCACCGTTTTGAGAGCCAAATTGATCCTCATTGCTCCTTTTGGCCTCGACAAATTTGGTTTCCGTCTCTGCATCGTCACCTTCTGGTGCAGCCCTGGCATCTGGACCCAGTTCGGATCTTTTGATCCACCAGTCGGGTCAGCAGCACCGGGCCATTCATTCTCTCAACCTCACTGCTTGGTTGCTCCACTTCCTTCCTAGCCAGGCTACCAATGATTTCTGACTCAGTCAGAGACATTTTAGTGTCTTCCTTGAAGTCGCCACTAGGACTATTTATGCTAGCAAGTGGCGGTTTTCGATTTGGGCAAACTCCAGAAATATTGATCCTTTTACTGCTCCTACATTCTGTTTTAGATTTCCTAGCGGAGGTTTTTCATTCGGGATCCTCGTCATCTACAGTCAAAGTACAACTGGCTGCCATTTCCAAGTATCATGTTGGCTTGCATGACAATAACATCATGTCTCATAGATTATGCAAGGCCTTTTGAGAGGAGTTTTCTCCTAAAACCACCTATAAAGCATCCTCCTCCGCAATGGGATCTAAACTTAATGTTAGCATCCTTGATACTACCTCCTTTCGAACCGTCTGCTTCATGTTCTTTGAAGTTATTGACGTGGAAAACTATATTTTTACTGGCTGTCACTTCTGCAAGAAGGGTTTCCAAGATTCAAGCTCTCTGTATTCGTTCACCTTATTTGGTTTTTCATAAGGACAGGGTATCGTTAAGAACTAACCCTTCCTTTCTTCCCAAGGTTGTATCTCAAACCAATATTAACCAATCTATAGATTTACCAGTCTTTTTCCCTAACTATTCTGACAGAGCTGAACAGAAATTGCATTTTTTGGATGTCCATCGTCAGCTCAGGTACTACTTGCATAGGACCAAACAAATTAGAAAATCGGACCAATTGTTTGTCTCTTATGCAGAAAACAGGTTAGGTCTTCCAGTTTCTAAAGTGACCTTATCCAGATGGTTGACTTCCACCATTTCCTATGTGTACTCTCTCAGAGGCAAACAACTACCTTCTAAGCCAAAAGCACACTCGACCAGGAGTCTATCCACTTCTGCAGCTTTTCAGGATAGACTTCCCATTGATACCATTTGTGCAGCAGCTACTTGGGCCACGCCTCATACCTTTGTTTCTCATTACAAGTTGGATCTGGCCTCCAGAGATAGGGCCAGTTTTGGTTCCACAGTTCTCAAGAGTCTGTTCCATTGAGCCACCCGGGATTCAGGTGCTAGGGACGCGGTCCCATCCAGCAAGAATGAAGGCGAGATTGACAACTTAACATTTAGAAGTTATGTACCTACCATAACGTTCCATGTTAGTTGTCTTCTCTCGCCTTCTTTCTTGCGTCCCTCCCTCCTTCCCCCTGGCCTGGACAGATCTTGAAGGGTTCCTATTAGCTTGTTTCCTCTGGATCTTTGTTATGAGGACTTCTTTTAGGAAACTTTGTTCCTAATTTGGTTAGGATAACCTTTAGCAGGGTAAGTTAGCTGCCAAACGAGATCTGAGGTAGTTCCGCCTTGCATCATGGGATATAGGGTTGCCTCGAGCTGGTAAAAGGAGTTCTCGAGCTAAAGCAAGTGCAGTGGAGCCGAGGATCGGCTCCGAACCCATCCAGCAAGAAAGAAGGCGAGAGAAGACAACTAACATGGAACGTTATGGTAGGTACATAACTTCTAATTTTATAACATGAGTATTTTATGTGGACAAATCACACAATACACCCTACTTGATGCATTTTACATTACAAACGTTTTAAGACTGATTTCATGTTACAGGTTTTATTTCATTCACCTCATACATTCTGTATTTTAATTCATTTAAACTGAACCTTCATCATTAATTGTTTATTTGATCAATGCTTCTTATTGGTTAATTTCCATTTGAAAATGTATTTAGCATGGCTTTTGGGACAGTAAATGCCTATCTGATAAAGTTTGTAACGTAAGGGGAACAGTTTTTACAACATTTATGTGCTTGATGTGGTTTCTGCTTTTAAACTACTGTGTTCGTGTGCATTTTGGATTAAACTTCTGTTGAGTGGACCAGCGTTTCCGGTGTCTTTCTACAGGTTATTAGTAACTTTTGGGCATTTTCAACCACTTTTATACGCAAATTGAGATTTTCTTCTGTCATGTCGGTCATGAGTGAATTTACAGCTAAATTCTAATGTTTTTTGTCCTCCTTTTGAGTCTATCACCATTCCTTACCCTTCTACAGCCTTTTGTGTTATTTCCGGGTGTCTCCATTTATCCAGCTAGACCTTTATAAACCAGTCAGTATATCTGTCTTTCTCTTTCTCTCTCTTACCATTGCTTCCGGTTTTCTGTTTTCCTCCCTTTATTCTCATTCTTCTTAAAAAGGAAAAAAAAGGGGGGGGGGGTAGTTCTTCTCTATTCTTTCAAATTTTTAGTTCTTTATCATGGCTGATAAATGGCTGATAAACCTGATAAGCCTGTGGGGTTCAAAAAAATGCACTTCTTGTGAGCACAAGATTCCTCAGTCTGGTGCCCACAAGGAGTGCATTTACTGCTTAGGTCCTAATCACTTGGATGTGAGTTATGAAATTTGTGTGGGTCTCAATGCCCGAGCACTTTTTGACCGCCACAATTTAATTGGAAAGTGTCTTCTCCCTCAGTCTGTTTCTATTGCTGGACCATCTAAAATCAGGGGCTCAAACCCCTACAAAAAGCACAGGGAGCACAGAAAATGCTCTTTTGTCCAGTCTCTGAAAAGAGCTACTTCTCAACCATTGGCCAAGACTTTAAAACTGTCAGACGTAAAGCCTTTGGATCCAACACAGAAATTATTGTCACCTCTTTGTCACTGAACTCCTAGTTCCTCACTGGAGGTTGTATCTCTAACCTTGAGGTCTCTTTTTCTTCACAAGACCCCCAAAGAAGTCTTCCGGACCTCCCTCCACGTCATCCTGTGTTAGACCTTTCTAGAGCCTTTCTGAAGCGCAAGTGGACAGGGTGATGAGGAGATTTCTCAGGACACAGATACAGATGGGGGTTTTGCCTGCTCTGTCCCCAACCAGATTTGTTAGCCACCATCCTACTCTTGTGCCTTTGATTACTCCTTCTGTGATCCGACTTCTTGTTTTGGAGCCCTCAGATCTGTATGTAACCAGAGTCAATACATCGAATCCAATGGCTCTGACTCTGTTGGAGCACAACAGATCTCGGAGCCAAAGCATCAGCGTCAGATCCCAGTGGATGTCCTTGACTCCTTAGTGTTTGGAGCTGTTGCTTCTTCTCGGACTCTCAGTGCTTGACAGCTTCACTCCAATTTTCCTTTCAGGGCAGGGGATTCCTGAGGATTTGGAGTTGTCTGCCTGAGATTTATGGTTCAGGAGAGATTGCTACTGATCTCTCCGGGTCCTTCTGCATTCGAAGTGGTGGAGAGGGTGTTCTCCCATCCAAGAATTGTTTCGTCTCTACCTCCTTCATATCCTACTCCTGTTCTGACTTCTGCACCTTAGCCTGCTCATCCTCCACCTCAGAGACAACCAGACCCTAAGAGCTTTTGAGCAGCTCCCCCTGTGGAGCTCCCCATTTCTTGCAACACCTCCCTGGAACATCCCATCAAGGAGGTCCCTCTAAAGACACTGTGCAAGAGGAGGCACCTGGATTCCCCTCGGGAATCATTGACAGAAGACACGGACCTTGATGAAGGGAAAAGGTCCCCAAGATCTCCACCTTATGATGTCTTCTTTGGTAAATCCTTGAAATCCTGTGCCAAAGAGGTGGATGGTCTACCCATCACCCTTCCTCAGAGGAGTCAGTGTTTCTGGAGGCCTTTTTATCTGGCCTGTCTACATCTTGTGTGACCCCTCCTGCAGATGACCTTATAAACTTCATCTCCCATAGAGCATGGCAGGAGCCAGACATTGTAGAGCCCATACCAAAAAGAGCTGACAAAATCTTCAGTGCCCCATTAGATAAGCAGCACCGGACAAAAGGTTCCCCTGTAGATGCCATGGTTGCTGCGGCAGCCACCAAGATGGAGCTAGCCCAACAGAGCTCCTCTGTCCATCCACCTAACAGGGAGTCTAAGGCTTTAGACAGATTTGGAAATGGGTGTATGCATCAGGTGCCGTCATATTGCGATCGCTGAACTACCTGACACATTTGACAAAATTACAGAAGAATTGAATTAAGGAACTCTCTAGCTGTACCCCAGGGTCCATGTCTGCAGAGGAACAGAAAACTTTTTCCTCCAGATTGGCCATCCTACAGTCCATCTTTACTGCACCCATGAGGTTAATCTTGCATACTTCAGAGGGTGCCTCAAGGGCTGCCGGTTCAGGCATTGCTATAAACTGTCATGCCTAGATGCGGCTTTGTGAATCAGTGGAACCTTACAAGGCATCCTTCATCAATGCTCCTTTTGATGGATCGTCATTGTTTGACCTACGTTTAAAGAGACACTCTCCTATGGTGAGAAAGATGGAAAAACCTTTCTGCCATCGCAATCCGTTTTTATATCCCACGAAAACCTTTCTCCAGCATGGTGGTAAAAAATTGCAGTTCAGAAAGTCTCATGGTCCTTTTCAGGACTCACAGGAAGGTTTTCCCCATAGGCGGGGTGAGGGGCACAACTATAATGGTAGATACCGCCCATGTGGCAGAGGGGATCCGCAAATTCAAGGATCATGAGATTCAGATTCCTTCTTGGATAGATCCTTTCAGCACTCCTGATAGGTTGCCCGACTGTCCCAAACTGGAGGCAGTCAGGGGGCACTTATTCTTGCACCCAGATGCCTGGTTAGCCATCACAAATGATTGTTGTGTGCAAAGGATCATATCCAGAGGATATTCCAGTCCATTCCATTTTTCCAAATACCAAAACAAAAGAAAAATCTCCCTGATGTTCCACCTACTCAGAGGGAGGAAGGAACATTACAAACTACAAAGCTGCTAGAAAAAAGATTCATCCAGGAAATCCCACAAGACCAAATCGGATGCAGAATCTACTCAAGGTTCTTTTTAGTGCTGAATAAGACAGGGGACCTGAGGCCAATCTTGGACCTAACATTCCTAAGCAAATTAGTAGACAGTTCCAAATTCCGGATGGTCATGGTTCACCCAAATCTACTACTGTTACGAAAGGATTACTGAATATGCTCAGTCAACCTTCAGGGTGCATACTATCACATCAAAATGAACAGGCACTCTAGAAGTTTTCTCTGTTTTGGGCTAGGGGCCAGTCATTATCAGTTCAGAGTACTCCCCTTTGGACTCACCACAGCCCCCAGGGTGTTCACTAAATGCATGGTGGTAGTATCAGCTCATTTGAGACTGCATCAACCAGGCATCTACTACTGCAAGCCAGGGACTATCTACTGTACCTAGCCCCTACCTTGGGCATTGTGATCAACTTGCAGAAATCATAGCTACATCCAATACAGTTGATAAAGTTTATAGGAGCACATCTAGACACAGACAGTTCCCTAGCTTATCTGCCTCCAGACATGATATCCACCTTAAAATTGCATAGACAAATTCTGTCCATTCCCAAACCCCCAGCAAGTCTAGTCCTCAGAGCATTGGGTTTGATGGCTGCCACAATAATCATGATTCCAACAGCATGCTTATATATGAGAATACATCAGTGGACACTGACGGTTCAATGTAATCACCCAATCAAATTGTCCCAAGTGTGAAGGACTCTCTTCTATGGTGGCTCCACTTGTAAAATGTCAAACAGGGACGTCCTTTTGTTCTTTCTCCCTCAATGCCACGTTCACCAGGGCATTACCTGGGTGAGATGGTCCAAGGTACATGGTTGACACAGGAGACCAGTTTGCATGTCAGTGTCCTAGAGATGAGAGCGGTGCTTCTAGCATTGCAAGCACTTCAGAGCTTTCTCCCTCTAGCAACTGTTGTGATAGAAGTGGACAATGTGTCCATGGTATGGTACTTCAACAAGCAGGGAGGAATCAGATCTTACTCCCTATGTCGAGAAGCAATGAGGGTTTGGCAATGGGGCACCTCTTCCAACCGCTTCTTAGTCGTAACGTACCTTCCAGGGAGTTCCAACATTTAGATGAACAGGCTCAGCAGTGTTATCCTGATGCTTCACGAGTAGTCTCTAAACCAGTCAGTGGCAAACATGAATTTTCAAATGTGGGGTCAGTCCTGCTGCAACCTGTTTGCTTTGACCCTCAACAACAGAATGCAGCAGGTTCTTTGCCCTGATCCCACCTCAGGGACTGTCACTGAGAGATGCTGTAGACCATGTTTGGCCCTCCAGTCTTCCTTCTGCTTAACCTCCCCTACCCCTCATACCCAAGTTTCTTCAGAAAGCACAGAGGTTAAAAAGCAAGGTGATCCTCATTGCTCCCTTCTGGCCTTGACAGGTGTGGCTCCCCTTTCTTTGGTCTCATTTAGTATGCCCTCTGTGAACGCTGGAGCAGCATCCAGATTTCTGTCCCACCCATCAGAGCAGATTTACCCAGATCTTTCAAAGCTAAAACTAACTGCATGGTTTCTCCAGTTCCAATGATGGCTAGAAACACGAGGCTTTCTTCACCAATTCAGAGGATTTTAATATCCTCACATAAAGCTTCTACTAGAAAAATTTATAAAAGTAAATGGAAGAGATTTTTGATATAAGCTCACCAAAAACATTTGTGGACCCTTTTACAGTTACTATTTCTGCAGTTTTGGACTTTTTTGCTTCAGTTTTCTAAAATGGGGCAAGTTTTTTCTATTATTAAGGTACAGTTGGCAGCCATGTCAAATGATCATATTGGGGACAATTCATTTTCTCTTGCTTTATCTAAACTGTGTAAGACCTTCCTCAGGAGTACCTTTTTAGTTAGACCTCCTATAAAGTATAAAGGACCCCACTCCTCCTTGGGACTTAACCATGATGTTACAAGCTCTTGTCCTGCCTCCCTTTGAACCTTCAGCCAAGGTAAACTTGAAATATATTTCATGGAAAAATTGTATTATTAGTCATCACTTTGACTAAAAGGGTATCTGAGTTACAGCATTGTCATCCAACCCCCCCATATTTGATTTTTCATAAAGATAGAGTGACTTTGCATACCAATCCATCCTTTTTGCCCAAGGTTGCCTTCAAAAACAGTATCAATCGGGTCATCAGCTTACCAGTTTTCTTCCTCAATTTCCAAAACAAGGGGGAATAGACAACTACATTTTTACCTAGACAGAACAAAATATTTTCGAAAAAACTGACCAGCTGTTTGTCTCCTTCTCAAATGTTAGAATGGGAAGGCCAGTGTCCAAAATCACTTTGACTAAATGGATTACAGATTGCATATCTCATGTATATTCTTCTAAAGGTATCCCTCTATCTAGGCATGTCAACGCATGTTCTACTAAATCTATGTCTACATCTCAAGCCTTCTGTTCCAGAGTTTCAATAGAGGACATTTGTGCGGCTGCTACTTGGCCGAACTCCCATACCTTTGTCGCACATTGCACATTGGATATTGCTTCTAGAGTTAGGGCTGCTTTTGCTTCTGCAGTGCTCTGGAATCTCCTTCCAGGAGGGCCACCTGAGGTTATTGTAGCTGGGGACCCTGTCTCACAGGTTGAGGAATGAATGAAAATGACAGCATCAGATAAAGAAGTTATGCACTAAACATAACATTCCATCTTTGTTGTCAATTTTAATTTTTCCTCAAACCCCCCCCCCCCCCCATCCCCCTGTCCCTTTTGGGAAGACTTACAGAGGTGTTCCAGGAACCACTGTTCCTTTTTAGCTCCTGATTTTGTCTGCTCTCTGTCTTATGTGAAATTCTCTAATTATGCATTTATGTGTTAGACCTATACAGCTGCAGCAAACTCGAGCTGAGGTAATTTGGAGGACATAGGCATTGTGGGTAAGGGAGGAGCTCAAGAGTTGGATCCTAAGCTATAAAAACATCTGAGTCAGATCTGAGGTTCGGATCTAAACCCACAGATTGAGGAAGAATGAAAATGAACAACACAATAACTTCTTTTTTTCTTCTTCTGCTTTAGCATTCAGGATTCTGAATTACTAGGCATGTATTTGGACAGTATGAGAAAAGTGGCTTACTACAGAAGGAAGGTATATTTTTAACCAAACTGTTTCACCCCATTCTCAGTATCTAAATGTGCTTTGAAGAATGTTCATAATTGTGCAGATGCTGTGCCTAGGGACACTGTTGCTGCTAAGTATTAAGAAGATATGCTTGGGTTTGAAACCAAAGTTTGCTGATAAGGTAAAGTCTGAAATCTTGGAATGTGAAGTTGTTAAATCTCGACGTTTATTCTCACTGATGGGTTTGGAGCCGATCCTCGGCTCCAACACGGCCAATAGCACAGCTGAAGGTTTAACAATAGCTCGAGACCAAGCCCCTTATCCCATGATGCACTGCTGGAATTACCTCAGATCTAGTTTGCCGCAGCACGGATCTCTTGGTTTCCAGCGTTGCTTGAGGCTGTTTTCTACAAATTAGCAAGTTTTACAAATTTTTTTCTGATATCCTTACAGTTTTAGGTGTTAGTTAGAGTGTTTAGAGTTTTAGCCCTTCCATATAATATTAGTTGTTCTGGCCGTTTTTTTTTTGTGTGTTAGTGACCTCTTCAGCTAGTTTTGGCTTTGGCCTTTAGTGGACTAGAGTAGCCTGTCGGGTCCGGTGAGGATAGTCGTACCAACTTGTCAGTGCCGACTCTTCCTCTTGGGGCTTCGGCTCGGATGAGCTCGGCTCCTTCCTCGGGCTTGGAGCCCATGGCTTCGGTGCGGGAGGATCAGACGATTCCTTTGGGTCCATCTATTCCTTCTCATTGGAGCCGTGGTGCTTTCGAAGCTATGAGGAGAGTCATGTCTCCAAGGACATATTCAGCATCAGGCCCGGCTTCCTCCTCCCCTCAAGCGCCTCTGTCTGCTTCTGTTTCCATCGGCCAACCCAAGCTTAGAGACCCTGAGCCTCAGGTAGGCCCACAGGGCGCCCCTTGCTCTTCCAAGACATCTCCAGAGGCTCCCACTGAGGAGGTTTCCAGGAAGAGGTTGTGTAAGAGAAGACACTTGGACTCCCCACAGGAGTCTTTGACATCTGACACTGACTTGGATGAGTCAGAAGGTCCCCTCAATCCCCCTCTAAGGATATCTCCTTTGCGTAGATACTAGGGATCCTTAGGCAGAGGGGTGATTGGCAGTCCAAAAGCCCTACCGAGGATGAGTCAGTGCTTCTGAAGGCTTTTGGGCCTCAACCTTCCACCTCTTGGATGTCTCCACCTTACGACGAGCTCATGGATCTGATCTCTCGTAGGGTGTGGGAGTCACCGGAGTCCATGAAACCTATCCCTCGGAGGCCAAATAAGTTCACCTCCGCCCCACGGATAAACCTTTTTTGACTAAGGGAGTGCCTGTTGATGCCATGGTGGTGGCGGTGGCCACCAAGAAGGAAATGTATGAAACTTCCTCATCTATCCATCCTCCTAAGAGAGATTCTAGGATCATGGATAGATATGGGAAACGCATGTTTAGTTCAGCAACTTTTTCTCTTCGATCACTGAACTATCTAACCCACTTCACCAGACAAAGAGATCTCCTGAAAGAGGTAGGAGATACTCTCCAGGGTATGCTAGCTGCAGGGGTTTCCGACAAAGTTACCAACCAGCTCGCTACTCTAAACTCGATTGTGAACTCGTCCATGCTTCTCATATCTTATGCAGCTGACGGGTCGAGTAGGGCTGCAAGTTCAGGCTTTACTCTGCGTAGACATGCCTGGATGCATCTCTGTTCCTTCTCGGAGCCCTTCAAGTATTCATTTATCAACACCCCATTTGATGGCTCATCCTTGTTTTGTCCCAAGGTCAAGGAAACTTTAACCAGGTGTGAGCAGGAAGGAAAGACTCTGTCTGCCGTTGGAGTCTGCTTTTTTACCCCTACTCGGCCTTATCCTAAAGGCCCTAAGGGCGGAAACATGTGGTTCCGAAAAGCCGAAGGAGCCTTTCAGGACACACGTGGCGATACCCCCTCTAGAAGGAGAGGAGGGGGTTATAATGAAAGACACTGCCCGCACGGCAGAGGGGGTCCGCAACAGCAGGGTGAGAGAGGTCAATTCTCTGGTCAGCCTTACCAGCGCTCCTGAAAGGAGGCCCGGCTGTCCTGCTCTGGAGGCGGTCGGGGGTCGCTTGTCTTTATACCCAGAAGCCTGGCTAGACATAACATCCGATGCCTGGGTACAAAGCATCATCTCCAGAGGGTATTTCATTCCATCCCCCCCCACCCCTATTCCTGTCAAGAGAATCCCGGACGTTCCACCCAGTTTCAGGGAACAAGCAACTATAGAGGTCCACAAGTTGCTAAAAAAACAGTCATCCAGCCAGTCCCAGCAGACCAAACATGATTTGGAACTTACTCAAGATTCTTTTTGGTTCCAAAGAAAACAGGGGACTGGAGCTCTATCTTGGACCTCAGCAGACTCAACCAATTTGTGAAGAAAGAGAAGTTCCAAATGGTCATGCTTCAGTCCATATTTCCCTTTTTAGGGGAAGGCGATTGGATGTGCTCCATCGATTTCAAGGACGTGTACTACCACATGAAGATGGACAGACACTCCAGAGATCACCTGCATTTCCGGCTGGGAGCCAATCACTATCAGTTTCGAGCCCTGCCCTTTGGTCTCACTACAGCTCCCAGAGTGTTCACCAAATGCATGGCAGTGGTCGCGGCTCACCTGAGGCGTCTAGGATTCCAGGTGTTTCCGTACGTAGAAGATTGGCTCCTTACCTCCACCACCAGGCGTCAACTGATTCAGGCAACCAAATCCACTCTGACACTCTGCAGCCAATTAGGCATTACTGTCAACTTTGAAAAGTCTGCCTTGTCGCCATCACAGCATATCGTCTTTTAGGAACAGAATTAAATACCTCAACCACCACTCTACGTCTTCCAGCCAAAAGGGTCTCACTGCTTTTGCAGCACATTGATTCATTGGTTTCAAAGAACAGAGCTCCAGCCGCAGAGGTCTTGAAAGTATTAGGTTTGATGGCGGCAGAAATATTAGCCATTCCTCTTGTAAGGCTGCATATACGAATTCTTCACTGGCTTCTATTCACCCAATGGTCTTACCAGGAATTGCCAATGAACCATATCATCCTCATCACAAACTCATGCAAGGGGGACCTTCAGTGGTGGTTGAATTCTCTTCATGTCACAATGAGATGACCCTTTGTGCCCCCCCCCCCCAGTAGCCACTGTGACCACGGACACTTCCCTGATAGGGTGGGGGGGCATTTTCTGGGAAAGACGGCCAAGGCACATGGACGGATCAAGAGTCACATCTGCATATCAATGTTCTAGAGATGAGAGCAGTACTTCTGGCGTTGTAGTATTTTCAGGACTCTCTTCCTCTAGGGACAATTGCAGTTCAGACAGACAACATGTCAGTGGTCTGGTACTTGAACAAACAGGGAGGAACCAAGTCTTACCCCCTTTGTCGAGATGCCCTCAGAGTATGGCAATGGGCTGTGTCATCCCAGCGTTTTCTGTTAGCAATGTACATCCCGGGGAAATCCAACGTGATAGTGGACGAACTGAGCAGGGCAATTTTATTGTCTCATGAGTGGTCTCTCAAACAAGACACTGCGGACAGGATTTTCTGCAAATGGGGCCAGCCTTGCTGCGACCTTTTTGCCAGTCATATCAATACCAAATGCAGAAGCTACTTTGCCCTGATACCACCTCCGGGACATCCCCCGACAGACGCACTCGTACACGATTGGCCTCCGGGTCTCCTATATGCATTTCCTCCAATCCCATTGATACTCATATTTTTACAGAAAGCGAAGTTGCTGGGAAGTACTGTCATTCTTATAGCCCCCCATTGGCCTTGACAGATTTGGTTTCCATTTCTTCACCATCACCTGCTGGAGGATCCGTGGATCCTGAACCCAGTTCCAGGTCTGCTGACACACCTGTCAGGGGACCTTCATTGCAGTCACTGAAGCTAACTGCTTGCCTGATCCAGTTCCCGACACAGCCAGGCTTCATTCCCTGTCGTACGACACAAAACAAATTCTATTGTCTTCCCATAAGCCTTCCACCAGAAAAGTATATCGTAGTAAGTGGAAGAGGTTCTCCATTTGGGCCGGCAAACAAAAAATTTATCATTTTCAAGCTCCTTTGTCGTCCATTCTAGATTTTTTTACTATAATTTTCAAGGAGGGGCAGCAGCTGCTACAGTTCGGGTTCAGTTAGCTGCTATATCCAATTTCTGTCTTGGAATTGATGGTTTAAATATTATGGCCCATAAGTTATCTAAGGCTTTTCTCAAAGGTACTTTTCACATGAGGCCCCCATTGACATCTCCTTATTCTCCTTGGAGTTTGAATTTTATGCTATCTCAAATAATTTTTCCCCCCTTTAAACCAGCATCATCTTGTGATCTCAAATTTCTGTACTGGAAAACTAATTTTCTAGAGGCCATTACTTCTTCCCGCAGAGTGTCAGAACTTCAAGCATTATCTATCAGACCTCCTTATATGATTTTCCATGCTGATAGAGTATCTCTCAGAACAAACCCCTCCTTTTTGCCTAAAGTCTCTTCTGAGTCTAATATCAATCAGGTCATTGAGTTGCCAGTCTTTTTTCCCAACCATTCCAACAAATTAGAATACATGCTGCACAAACTTGACGTGCACAGACAGCTCAGATTTTATCTTGATAGAACTAAGGATATTAGGAAATAAGATCAACTTTTTGTATCTTTTTAGGAGGTCAGAAAAGGTAGACCAGTGGCTAAAACAACCCTTTCAAAATGGATATCGGATTGTATCTCATTTGTTCATGCAACTGCTAACATACCCTTACCGCACAAAGTAAAGGCTCATTCAACCAGAGACGTTTCTACGTCTTCTGCTTTACAAGCCCAATTGCCCCTTGATAACTTTTGCGCAGCAGCCACTTGGTCTAAGCCTCATACTTTTATCACTCATTACAAAGTGAATAAGGCCTCCAGGGATAGGGCTTCTTTTGGTTCTACGGTCCTGAAAAATGTACTCCCATGAGCCACCCAGGATTGTGGGTGCTAGGGACACTACCCATCAGTGAGAATAAACGGCGAGATTCAACAACTTGACATAAAGAAGTTATGTACTTACCATAATGTTCCAGGTGAGTTGTTTATCTCGCCTTTATTCTCATGTCGCTCCCTCCATCCCCCACCTGGCTGACATTTAAATCAGAGGCTGGTATCATCCTAGTTGTTCAATTCTTATTATTTCTTTTTCCTTTTTGGGAGAGTGGACATCTTCCAGGGATATATTACTCACAGCAAACAAGATCCGAGGTAATTCCAGCAGTGCATCATGGGATAAGGGGCTTGGTCTTGAGCTATTGCTAAACCTTGAGCTGTGCTGTCGGCCGTGTTGGAGCCGAGGATCAGCTCCGAACCCATCAGTGAGAATAAAGGCAAGACAAACAACTCACATGGAACGTTATGGTAAGTACATAACTTCTTTTTCTGCTTTAGATAAGGAGGTATTGCCTGGCTGTTCTGCTACACAGGTTCTCAAACAGTGTGATAAAGAGGAGAAACTGATTAAGGAAGTTTCTAAGATTCTTCGTGGACCCCAATACAAATCTTTTAGGCTTCCCTTGTACACAAAAGCTAAATAAACAAATCAGTCTTTTCCTGGCAAATAAAATGCAAAAAAAAAAAATGGCTGGAGTATAACAACAGAAACAGGAGTCTTTTCAGAAATAGGGACAAACCAACTGTACAGAGTGACTGTGTTAGCATTCCTTACCTTCTTCTTTCTTTCCTGGCCAATATCTCTAAAATTCTGTCCTTAAAGCTGTCCCACACCATCCTTTGACTAAAGATTATTTTGGACTCCCTGGTGTTAAAAGTTGTGCAGGAAGGTTACAGAGAACACTGGGTAAAAAAAATCCTTTCAGAGTAATGCCTCCCCAGTCTCCAAACCAACAGAAATTTTCCTCAGATTCTTCATTCTTTACACACCCAAGGTAGTCATAGAACCAGTGCCTTTAAGTCTAAGGGGCAAAGGGTTCTACTGCAGAATGTTTCTGGTGACAAAGAAAAAAAAAAGACTTCTTGAAGACCAGTACCAGATTTTTCATTTCTAAACCTGTACATCAAAGTTCCAAAGTGCAAAATGTTGACTTTGCAGAACATGTTATCCCACATTCCTCCCATGAGTTACTTGGAAAATCTAGACATAAAAGTTGCTTACTGTCACATTCCCATATCCAAAGGCTTTAGGTAATTTCTGAGGTTCTCTGTTTCTGGGTGACATTATCAACTCTTTGCATCACCCCCCAAAGGTGTGGCCCCAGTTATGGCTTATTACCAACTGAATGGCATTTGCATCTTTCCTTTTTTAGATGACCTGCATATCTTTAGAGAGTCTTTCAAGAGTAATTAACATGAGATCGGATGTTGTCCTTTTTCATTCTTCCTGACTACCGAGTCACAGATCGATCCTCGGATAAGACTTAGCCACATTTATACAGACTAGGATCCAAGTCTCGAGCTCCTCCTTCTACCCATAATCCTCTACCTCTGCCCAGCATCCTCAGATCTCATTTGCCACCAGCAGTGACAGACATGGTTTTTCTTAGTTTTGAGTGATAGTTAGCGTAGGATTCATTTAACTTCTTTTTTCAGATAAGTTAAATTCCCTTTATTTCTGGTTGTTCTTTCTCATTATTTTTCCCTCCCATTAGTTTTCTCATGTGGTAGATGAGAAATTTCCTTTTGTCCCTTCCCTGTGCTTTCATTGGGCCTTGGCCCTTGCTAATCCTTTCCCTTATATTGTATTGGTGATGGTTTTCCAAAAAAAAAAAAAAAAAAAAAATATCAATAAAATAAATAAATAAATAAATAATAATAATAATAATAATAAGTAGAGTAGTTAGAGTTTTTCTATATTTCTAATTGTAGTGGTTTTGTGTGTGTGTGTGTGTGTGTGTGTGTGTGTGTGTGTGTGTGTGTGTGTGTGTGTGTGTGTGTGTGTGTGTCCTACGTTGCTGCAGTTAGTTAACTCATAGTATTTTCCCTATGTGTGTGCATTTTGTTAGTTAGACATAATTTCACGCAGACCGACTGGATTTAAGCACTGTTCAGAATGTGGGCACAAAATCGCCCATTCTGATGTGCACTATAGATGTGTATATTGTCTGGGACTAGAACATCAGTGGTCGGCTTGCACAATCTGTGAGGGATTTAATCCCAGAGCCATTGCCAACCGCAAGAACAAGTTGATCCTCAAAACACTTTTTCCTGCTTCTACTTCTGCTTCTCCGGGGGCTCAAACCCCCTTAAAGAGTGTGATTGGGTGTTTGGACTCCATGAAATGCCCTCATAAGTCCTCTAGGGCTACTTTGGAGCCACCTTCCAAGTTATCAAAAACTTCGGATCCATCTGGGTCAGGCCATAGACCTACTTCAGCTCCAGTGGATCCAAAGCACTTCTCTGATCCTACCTTCACCACTTTGTCAGTGAGTTCTGTAAGACTTTCCAGTTCTACCTCGGATCCTAAGACTTTGAATTTGAGAGCAAGGAGTTGAACCCTGGAGTTTTCCATCAGATCAGTGTTTCCAACTTTACCTTCAGAAATTTTGCAGACCCCGACAAGGCATTCTAGGCCAGCATCAGTGGCTACCTCAAGGTCTTCTAGGAGCCTTTCAGAAACTGATGTAGACAGGATGATAAAAAAGATCCTCAAGATTCAATTTCAGATGGGGGTTTTGCCTACTCCATCTCCTTTGGGATCTGCAAGTGTTCCTATTACTGTGCAGACTCCTTCTCTGATCCAAACTTCAGTATTGGAGCCCCAGGATCATAGCCACCCAGGGAGTCGATGTTGGATCCGAGGAGCCTTCCTTCCTTGACTTTGACAGTTGCTCTGACTGCCTCTTTTCCGATGTTGTCAGATTGCAGTGGGTCTCGGATCTGAGATGTCCCTCTTGGATCCAGGGGGAGGGGTTCAGCTCCAACCTTATTGGAGCCGTCTCTTTGCCTTCGCACTTGACAGCTCTGGCTCGATTCTACCTGGGGACTGTGGATCAGGAGTCCCTACCCTCTCTTACACGATTGCTTTGGCTCTGGGGAAGCTGGCGAGGAATTCTCTGGGTGTGTTAGCATTCCAGGTTGTAGAAAGGGACCTCTCAACTCATGGAGATCCAGTTATAATCCTCCCCATCACCCCTCATTGGATCAGAGAATTGAGCCTATCATACTTTTCCAGGGTCAGCTCACCTCGAGAAGCC
Source organism: Protopterus annectens (assembly GCF_019279795.1). Taxonomy (NCBI): domain Eukaryota; kingdom Metazoa; phylum Chordata; order Ceratodontiformes; family Protopteridae; genus Protopterus; species Protopterus annectens. The sequence goes on from NC_056726.1 coordinate 1,983,782,140, forward strand.
TTCAAACTCTTTCCCCTAGAGGGAGTTTCTTCTTCATCCGATACCTCCCTTGAGCTTCCCACAGAGGATATTCCCCATAAGAAGACATGCAAGATGAGGCACATTTACTCCCCCTTGGAGTCCCTTAACAAGGACATGGACTTTGATGAGTTAGAAGGATCCCCAAGATCACCACTGGAGGATGTCTTCTTTGGAGACATTTTAAGGATCCTGAGGCAGAGAGGTGGTTGGTTGGCCCAAGCTCCTCTTTCTGAAGAGTCTGTGTTTTTGTAGGCTTTCCGAGCAGGCCTCTATATGTCGTGGTTGAACCCCCAGTGGACAAACTCATGGATTTAGTGTCCCACCAGGTCTGGAAGGAGCCAGACACTATTGAACCGATTCCTAAATGACCAGATAAGTTATTTTCTCCCTCCAAAGACCAACCACACTGGACTAATGGTATACCATTAGATGCCATGGTTGTGGCAGCAGCTACCAAAAAGAAACTAGCTGAACAGAGCTCCACTGTCCATCCCCCAAACAGGTAATCCAGAGCGGTGGACAGGTTTGATAAGCACATTTAACCCTCATCCAGCTTCTTGCTGATGGCATTAAACTACCGGGCTCACTTTACTCGGTTGCGGACAGATCTGGTCAAGGAACTTTTTGACTATCTAGCAGACACCATGTTGACTGAGGACTTCAAGAAAGTATCTCCCTGACTGGCTACTCTTTCTTCCCTGTCTAATTCCTCCATGAGGCTCATCTCCCATTCCACGGAAGGTGCCTCTCGGGCACCTGGCTCAGGTATTCCTATTAGGAGGCATGCCTGGATGAGGGTTTGTGACTTAATGGCGCCCTTTAAGGCGTCCTTTGTTAACACCCATTTGATGGCTCCTCTTTGTTCTGGCCATCCGTCAAAGATACCCTAACCTGCAGTGAACAGCAAGGGAAGACCTTGTCTGCCATTGCAGTCAGATTTTCTGCCCCTCAGCATACCTTTTCCAGAAATCATCGAAGTGGCAGGAAGATCTGGATCCAGAAATCCCAAGGGTCTTCACAGGATCAACATGGGGATTCTTCCTCCAGAGACAGATAAGGAGGTTTTAATGGGCAACGCTGCTGCAGGAGCAGAGGGGGACTGTAGAATCAGGGTTTCAGAGAGCCTTTCTCTGACAAGTCCTATCAGTGCTCCTGAAGAGCTGCCTGACTGCTCAGCTCTGGAGGCAGTCAAGGATCATTTTTCCCTGCACCCAGATGCCTGTACTTCTCTAAGAAAAAAAACACTTGGGTGCTAATGATTATGTCCAGAAGTTATTATATTCCCTTGTTCCTTCAACCCTCAAAGACACCAAAGAAACTCCCTGGTGTTCCACACAGTCAGAGTACGTATGCTGTACCAGACATTCAAAAACTATTGCAAAAAACAGTCATCCAAGTGGTCCCGACCAAACCAAAAGGATTCTGAACTTACTCCCATTTCTTTTTAGTGCCAAAGAAAACCAGGGACCTGAGAACCATTCTAGATCTAAGCAACTTGATTTTACTCGTAAAGAAAGTCTTCCAAATGGTTATGGTTCAGTCCATCTTACCGCTGTTGTGAAAGGATGATTGGATGTGCTGAGTGGACTTGCAGGATGTGTACTATCACATCAAAATAGACAGACACTCCAGACATCATCTGCAGTTCAGGCTGGAAGCCAGTCATTACCAGTTCAGGGCTTTGCCCTTTGGACTCACCACAGCCCCCAGGGTGTTTACCAAATGCATGGCAGTAGTTGCAGCTCTTCTAAGACTGTAAGGATTCCGGGTGTTTCCATATCTGGATGACTGGCTTCTGACTGCCAAAACCAGGCATCAACTTATTTAGGCCAGAGATTACCTGTTATAAATATCCAATTCTCTGGGCATCACCATAAACCTGGCAAAATCAAACCTTTCTCCCGTACAAATTTTGGAATTTACTGGGGCTGTTTTGGACACATCAAATTAAATAGCATCACTACCTCCTCACCACATATAGACATTGAGAAACCATGTTCAAACTATTTTAGATCTTCCATCTCCACCAGCAAGACTAGTACTTCAAGCTCTTGGGTCCATGGCAGCTGCCATCACTCTTGTCCTGTTAACAAGGTTTTTTATGTGAGTGCTTTAATGGACCTTGGCTATTCAATGGTCTATTCTTTACCAGCCTCTATGTGTTCCTATTAAGTTGACTCCAGTTTCCAGAAAGCATCTTTAATGGTGGCTTCTTTCAGACAACCTGATGATCGGCAAGGCATTCCTTCTTCCTTACCCCACAGCCACGGTGACCACGGACACTTCCCAGTTAGGGTGAGGGGCATTTTAAGGGAAAGATTGTCCAAGGCACATTGACTCACTTAGAGACCAAATTGCATATCACTGTTTTGGAGATGAGAGCAGTCCTACTCACGTTGCAAGCCTTTCAGGATGTTCTCCCTCTAGGAATTATTGCAATTCACACAGACAACATGTCAGTAGTCTGGTATATCGACAAGCAAGGGGGAACCCATTCGTAACCCTTGTGCAGAGAGGTCATGAGGGTCTGGGAATGGGCGATATATTCAGACCAGTTTCTACTTGCAACTCACATACAGGGGAAGTCCAACATTCTTTCAGATAAACTCAGCAGGTCCAATCTGATCCCTTATGAATGGTCCCTCAATCAGTCAGGAGAGAACTTGATTTTCAGCCTTTGGGGCCAACCCTGCTGCAATCTGTTTGCATCTCCTCAGAACAACAAGTGCAGCAGTTACTTCACTCTGATCCCCCCTCCAGGGGAGTCCCTGAGGGATTCTGTAGTTCACAGTTGGCCTTCCAATTTCCTTTACACTTAAAAGGTCCCTTCTACCTTTGATCTCAAAATTTCTACAAAAAGTGAAATGGTTGAAGACTTCAGTAATCCTCATTGTCTCCTATTGGCCTCATCAGATTTGGTTCCGTTTTCTCTGGTCTCACCTGAAATATCGTCCATGCATACTGGAACCCAAACAAGACCTCCTTTTTCACCTGTCAGAGGGTCGTCACCCCAGTCTTCACACCCTCAAACTGACTGTTTGGTTTCTTCAATTCCAGTAACTGTACAGAAGTCCAGGCTTGCTTCCCCTATTCAAGAAGTCATGCTAGCTTTCCAAAAACCTTCCACTAAAAAGGTTTATAGCCCAAAAGAGAGCACTGACCCATTTTCATCTCCAATCACAGCCATTCTTCTTTTCCTAGCATCTCTTTTCAAAGAGGGAGACAGTTTTTCTACTACTAAACTTCAGCTAGCAGCCATATCGAACATTCATTGTGGGAATCTTTTTGCCTCTCCTGCTACATTGCTATCTAAGGCTTTCTTGAAGGGAATATTTTTACTCAGACCTCTGGTAAAAGATCCTTCCCTGCCATGGAATGTCACTGTTGTTCTACAAGGCCTCACTCAAAAGCCCTTTGAAACTTCCCAGTGATTGTAAATCGAAGTTCCTTTCTTGGAAAACTCTCTTTCTAGTAGCCATTACATCACTGAAAAGAGTCTCTGAAATCCAGGCTCTGTCATGTAAACCACCTTACATTACTTTTTATAAATACAGAGTATCCCTTCGTACTTATCCTTCCTTTATTTTTTTATTTATTTTATTTTACATTTGTTGACCGGGATAGTCCGACTGGATGCATGTCCATTTTCAGCAGAGGCCCGGGGAGAAAAGCTCCAAGGGTAAGCAGATACAGCATTACATAATACCAGCATTACATATTACAAACAGACTATTTACAGAGATTACATAAGTAAGCAAGTTAAACAAGTTCCACAGGTTACAGTTAGTCCTGAGCACAAGTCAGGATTAAATAAAATTACACAGTAAACTGGTTAACAGATTTTTACACATTCGAGTTAGCCTGGCTTGATACATTGACATAGCCAGTTAAGTGACAAATGTTGTTTGAGTCTAGTTTTAAATTGACCTAAGGTGGAAAGTAAGGTAATATCAGCTGGAAGAGAGTTCCAGGATCTACTTACAGAGTTTGAAAAGAGAGAATCACCGGCTGTGTTATTAATTTTGCTAGTCTGAATTAGTAGTTTGTTAGAGGATCGAAGCGGTCTAGGATTGTTATAGGGGGTGATAATATTTTTAAGTGCAGGAGTATTGTCCAGATTATAGAGGATTTTATAGGCCATAATCAGTTGGTTATACTGGATTAGGCTAGGTAGTTCAAGCCAACCAAGCTGATTTAGATTGATGCAATGATGTGTCCTAAAAGGCAGCCCAGTGGCAAACCTGGCAATGTGGTTGTAGCAAATTGAGAGTTTGTTAAGGACAGTCTTGTTCAAATTCGAGAGTACAGGGGATGCATACAGAAGGGTTGAAAGAAGGTGAGAGCGAGCTATGGCAATTTTAGCTGGAGGGGTTAGGAAGGCTTTTATTCTGTAAAGTGACCCTAGTTTTTTATTGATGGTTTTGATAGTTTGGTTAACATGTAGGTCAAATTTGAGATTATTGTCTATGATGACACCTAATAGTTTTGTAGATGGGTCAGGGGAGATTATTGTGCCATCATTTGATTTTATGGTAAAGGTGAAAGCGGTAGACCTACGTGTTGGTGAAAATAACAGCATTTTAGTTTTTTTGGGATTTAGGATCAGACGATGTTCAGAAAGCCAGTTTTCTATTGTTTTAAAGGTGGTCTGGGTAGCTGACCATAACTCTACTGAAGATGTGGCTTAGCAAATCAGAGTAGAGTCATCAGCATATTGGATACAGCTGACTTTTGGGATGACAGTATAAAGATCGTTAATGAAGATGGAGAACAGCAAGGGCCCTAGTATAGAGCCTTGTGGTACTCCAAGGGTGTTAGGTAGAAGGTTAGAGAGTTTGTTCTGCCAGAGGACAGCCTGCTGTCGACCATTCAGGTAGGATTGAAACCATTGGAGGGCTCCAGTATCTAGACAGAATGTTTGCAGGGTGTGGATTAAAAGCTGGTGATCAACCATATCGAATGCCTTAGAAAGATCCAAAAAGAGGGCTGAGGATATATAATTATTGTTGCAATTATGGTTTATGGTGTTAGTAAAGGCTAGGTGGGCTGAAGTAGTGCTGTGATGAGGACGGAAGCCATGCTGAGTGTCTGCCATAAGGCGATTTTGGATTAGGTGGTGCACGAGTTGTCTATGAATACATTTTTCCATAATCTTTGCAAGTGGAGAGAGTATAGCTATTGGCCTATAATTGGAGAATTCAGTAGAGCTGCCTCCTTTGTGAAATGGGATTACATAGGATATTTTCCAGATGGTGGGAATTTTAGCTTCTACTATGGTTCGATTGATTAGTATTGAGACGGGGTAAGCAATAGCATCAGCTGATTTTTGTAGGTACTCGGCAGGGAGTTGATCAGCAGAAAGTGTAGTGGGTTTTAATTTTATGATCAAGGTACGGATAAGTGAAGTGGCGACTGGTTGGAAGCTGAGCAAGTAGGTTTCTAGGGGTGCTACTTTCAGGACCAGGGAGCTAGGAGGTAGTTGGCTAGCTAGGGCTTGAATTGTCTCAGTAAAGGATTGGTTAAAACTATCAGAAACATCTTCAAGGGTTTTATCAATAGTAGCAGCAGGGACTGGGGTTGAAGTTTGTCCAGGATGTAGTAGATTATTTAAACCTGCCCAAAACTTCTGAGGGTTATTTTGATTTACTGTCTGTAAATTACATTAGTATTGTTTTTTGTCTTGTAAAATTGATTTTTTGGTTTTGTTCCTGGATTGCCTGTATTTAATGTGATCTTGAGGGTCTTTAGAAGAACGCCATAAAGCCCATGCTTTGTTTCTAAGGGTAATTTTGAGTTTAGACTCTATAGAAAGCCATGGTACAGTTTTTGCCTTGGTTCTCTTTGAACGAACAGTTGCATGCAAATCAAGGATCTCAAGGAATTTGTTGTTAAAGTATGCTACTGCTTCCGCTAAGGGGAGGTGTTTTAGAATAGGCCAATTACATGAGTTTCGTTCTTGTTTGAATTTGGCAGGGTCAAAGTTTTTATTGTTTCTAACCTTTCTGAGCAAGGGTTGTTGGGAATTAATGGTTTTGTGCTTAATTACATATGTGAGAAGGTGATCGCTTAGGCCATTAAGGAGGGTACCAGAGGTGTACAGTTGGGGGTGACTGTTTATGAGTACCCAGTCAAGTATACTTTCTTTTTGGTTGGGTTTACCTATCCTGGTAGGGGTGGATATGATTTGTGTAAATGCATGCAGGTTAATATGGGTGGTTGGGGATTCTAAGGAACAGGTGCCCCAGTCTATGTTAAAGTCTCCAAGTAGTAGGGTTTCTTGGGGGTAGTGACATGATAACCAGTGCAGGATATCTTCAAATGTAGATATATTGTTACCTGGGGAATGTACATACAGATGATATTAATGCATTTATTTTTATTAAGTTGCAATTTGGTGGCAAGAATCTCAGAGTTATTAATCTGAGGAGGTTGTATTACATCTATGGTGACATTCAACTCAGATTTATAGAGTACAGCTACCCCACCCCCCTTCCTCGAAGCACAATCCAGCCTGTGTATGTTGTACCCAGGTGGTAACACTTCATTGTCTTTAGTGTTAGGTTTTAACCAGGTTTCAGATAAACAGAGAATCTCAGGGGAGTGGATATCCAGACGTGCATGCAATTCATGAACCTTGTTATTAATGCTTCTAATATTGAGATGGCAGACTAGGAGAGAGTTAGTTGGCCTATTAATTGTAGGTTTGTAGCTTAGATTACAAGTAGAGGGGGTATGTGTATCTGAAGTGAGTGGGCCAGGGTTGGGGTGAATATCACCACCAAGTATTAGGTTGAGTCTATACTTGGTGATGAACTTCAGGAATTTGTTTATTAGTTTGTGGTAGTGTTTGGATCTAAAGCTAATGTGCCTGGGGTTGAGATATTGATAGACTGAACAAGATGTTGGATAGGATCTGGTACTGTAAGTATGGTTGAAGGTATAAGGATTTACAGCTGGGGTGATAGTATGGCCTTTTGGGACCTGAAATCCCGTAAGAAACTGGTTTTCATACAAGGTAAGGAGGTATGGTGTGAACAACAGGGGTGTGAACAAGAGGGGTAGTAAAGAGGAGTATATCATTATATGTGATTCAGCTAGTGAGTGAAGGAACTGTTTTACCTGGTGATGCAACACCAGAAGATAGAGTGGTGAGGTAAAGGTACTGGAAGGGGGGATGGGAGAATGCCAGATGAAAGCTAATAGGTGCTATTAAATGTAGGTAGTAGAATAGGGGTGGGTGGAATTATCCCAGATGACAGCAGATACGGAGTCTAACTTAAACCAGTCCATACAATCGCCAGTTTTATTCCCAAAATTTTCAAGTAAGGGAAAACATATTTTTCATGTGCTTGATGTTCATAAGCAACTATGTTTTTATTTCCTCAGGACAAAACAGTGTAGAAAGACTGATCAACTATTTGTCTCTTTTTTGCCCAGCCGTGTAGGCCAGGCGGTCTCTAAAGTTAGGCTAGCTAAATGGATAACAGACTGCATTTCTCTAATTTATTCCAAAAATAAGGTGCAATTGCCTCGTCCTCCTAAAGCCCATTCACCTAGGTCTATGTCCACGTCATCTACTTTTTCCTCCACAGCATCGATTAATGATATTTGTGTTGTAGCTACCTGGTCAAAAACTCATAACTTTGTGATGTATTACAAGTTGGACAATGTCTCCAGAATCAGGGCTTCTTTTGGTTCTGCAGTGCTTTGGCATATCCTTCCTTGAGACCACCCAAGGGTTACGTAGCTGGGGACTCTGACCCAGCAGTGAGGAAGAATGAAAAGGACAAAATCAGATTTGTAAGTTATGTACTTACCCTAACTTGGCATCTGTGTTGTCCATTTTTATTCTTCCTCACCTTCCTTCCCAGCCATCCCCCAACCTAGTGGTTCCTAGAAGACCTGTGGATTTTTGTTTGGGAACTTGATGTTCCTAGTTTGAGCTTCTGTTTTACTTCTTTCTATCTGTCATTACTATGCACTTTTAGACATCTAGGCATCAAACTCAATCTGAGAAGGCTGGGCAGAGGGTACAGTATTATGGGTAGAGGGAGGAGCTCGAGACTTGGATCTTGGCCTATATAAATGCGACCGAATCAGATCCAAGGATCGGATCTGTGACCCAGTAGTGAGGAAGAATGAAAATGGATAACACAGATGCAAAGATGTTATGTGATCCTATCTCGCCTACATTCTGACTGATGGGTTCGGAGCCGACTCGGCACGCTTATGCCAAAGAGCGAAGTCTCTTATTGGCTGAGCTTACTATATCCCAGGATGCACCACTACCAGTCCCCCAGATCTCGTTTGCCGCTAACTAGCAAAGACGTGGTCTCGAGCTGGCTGAGCTAAGTAGTGTTTTCACTAACTTTTTCTGTCAGGAATTTGCTATTTCTATAACAAAAAGCTGTTTTAACAGCTACTCTGTACTTTTGTGTGTGACTGGAAATTTTTTTGTGGAAAATTTGTGTGTGATTGGGTGTTTGTTCTGACTAGAGGCCACCTTGATCTGTAGGGCCTTTCCCTGTCAGTCAATCCCTTTCAAATCCTTAGGGGTTCTAGGATCCCCTTGAGTTATTTTCTCTGTTGTTATCGGGCTGTCAATCTTAACCGGCAACCGTAAGCTAATCTTTGTTGTGTCAGTCAATTTAGAAAGACAATACAGAATAGTGGGTTTTTTTCTGTGAGAGAGTTACTGAATTGTTGTTATAATGTCTCAGGCTCCTAGGCCTTCGGGCTTTAAGAAGTGCACTAAGTGCAGTTTTAAAATGTCTATCACGGATGACCACTCTCTCTGTGTATATTGTTTGGGCGCCAAACATTTGCAGGAGTTCTGCAGCGTGTGTCACGCGTTTTCCTCGAGGGTCCTCCAGGAGAGGAAAAATAAACTTATTTTGAAAGGCCTTATAAAACCCTCTTTTGAAGAAGCATTAGCGTCCTCTCCTTCTCCTGCTAAAAAGAAAAGGGTGTCGGCTCCGACCAGTCCGTCGGACCCGACCGCCAAAAGGCATAGGCAGGCTTCTCCTTCGGCTCCAAGGACTTCGGAGCCGAGGGCGGAACGGTCTGCCTCGATGCCTCCAGTCTCGACTCCTCTGGCTTCGGAGCCAATGGCTGGGTCAACGAGAGGCAGGTCACCTTCATCGGCTCCACTGATCTCGGAGCCGATGAAGGTTGTCCGCTCAGACACTTCCTCCTCGGCGCCGAAGTCCTCCTCGGCACCGATGGAAACTGGTTTGTGCATTCCTTCGGCGCCGATAGTTATCGAGTCACCTCGGAGCCGGTCCCCTAGTCCCTTGGGGCCGTTGGAGAGGCCTACTCGAACCCGTTCGGTCTCCTCTAGGTCATCGAGGATGTCAGATTCGGACATTGACAGGGTGCACCAAAGACTGTTCCAGTCCCCAGTCTTTCAAAAATTTGTTTCGGCTCCAACCCAATTGGCTTCGGAGCCGATAGCCCACTCCATTGCCATTCCTCCTCCGACCGCCCGGCTCCGTGGAGCAGGTGCTGATGGAGCCAGTGGAGATCCTAGGGTCGGCTCCGACCCTTACTCCAACCCGGCCTTGGTCCGAGTTTGCACACGGACTTCTTCGGCCGGACCGGGGTGACGTTTGGGACCAATGCTGTCGGTTCCGAGCCTCCCTCTCGGTGCTTGCGCGGGACTTCCGTCTGCTATCATGGCTCCGGGGACCGGACACTCCCAGGATTCTGGGGGTCCGGCTTTCAGAGCTATGAGGAGTGCCTTGGCCAAGTCTTCTTTGGCCATCTCTACGGCTTTACCGGCACCTTCCCTGGGCATGGAGACTGGGTCTTTGGCAGTTCCCCTGTCTCTAGGCAGCGGAGCCCCAGGGCCTGAGGTTACCCCCACTGGGGGTCCCCCCTCCTCCTGAGGGTTCTTCGGAGTTGTCTTCGGTGGAGCCCCCAAGGAAGAGATTGTGCAAGAGGAAGCACGTGGACTCCCCCGAGTCTCTTACATCGGACACTGATCTTGATGATGCGGAGGGGTCCCCAAAGTCGTCCTCGGATGATGTCTCATTTGCAGACATTCTAGAGATCCTTAAGCAACGAGGTGGCTGGATTTCCAAACCCCCCTCCGCTGATGAGTCAGTGCTTCTCAAGGCCTTTGGGGCTCAGCCCTCCGCCTCCTGGGTGTCTCCGCCCTTCGACGAGCTCCTGGATTTGGTTTGTCGGAGGGCGTGGGAACATCCAGATACTGTGGAACCAGTGCCTTCTCGCCCTAACAAATTTTTGTCAGCCCCACCCGAGAAGGAGTTCTTGACGAAAGGCGTGGCCGTAGATGCCATGGTGGTGGCATCTGCTACACAGCAGGACGTGGCAGAGGCTTCAACGTCCGTCCATCCTCCTAATAAAGAGTCTAGGAGCATGGACGTGCGGAAGCGCACCCTGACTTCAGCGGCCTTTACTCTAAGGTCCCTGAATTATTTGGCACATTTCACCAGACTACAGAGGGATCTGGTCAAGGAGCTGTCAGACTCCCTCTCAGGTAACCTACCTGAGCAGCTAGCCCAGTCGGTTAGCTCTCAGTTGGCTATCCTTACATCGATTTCTAACTCGTCCATGAGGCTCATTTCATATGCGGCCGAAGGGCGGTAGAGCGGCAGGCACAGGCGTGGCTCTCGGAGACAAGCCTGGCTCCGTTTAATGTCATTTCGGAGGCCTTCAAGTCTTCCTTCGCCGGCGCTCCCTTTGATGGGTCCTCTTTGTTTGGACCCAAGGTAAAAGACACTCTTACCCGCTGTGAGCAAGAGGGAAAAACTTTATCTGCCGTAGGAGCACGTTATTCCACTCCCTTTCGGCCTTATCCCAAGGCTAAAAGAGGAGGGAAGATGTGGTTCCACAAATCACAGAAGTTCTTTCCTCAACAGCAGGAAGATTCCCCTTCCAGAGGCAGAGGATGGGAAATTTTTCTGGGAGACGCCGTCCCAGAGGCGGCAGAGGGCCCCGCAACACTGGAGACCCTTGAGTCCTTTCGTGGCTCTTCAGCCTCTCACACTTCATGAGGGATTGCCCGGCTGTGCTGCTCGGAGCCAGTCGGGTGCCGTTGCCAAGCACCTAAAAGCCTGGGAGTCTATTACTCAGGACACATGGGTGCTTCGGATAATTGCCGGAGGTTACACCATTCCCTTCACACACTCACCCCACCGTCCAAAAATCCCGGACCCACCACCCAGTCAAAGGGAAATTGCAGCCAGAAGCTTCAAAGCTGCTAGAAAAGGAGTCATCCAAACGGTCCCCACAGACCAGATCGGATCCGGAAATTACTCAAGGTTCTTTTTAGTGCCAAAAAAGACAGGGGACCTGAGACCCATTTTGGATCTCAGCAAACTAAACCAGTCCGTCATGAAGTCCAAATTCCGAATGGTCACTTTACAATCCATTCTCCCATTGTTGGAGAAGGATGTTTGGATGTGCTCCATAGATCTCAAGGACGCCTATTATCACATACCGATACATCAGGCGTCCAGGAGGTATCTGCGCTTCAGCCTGGGAGACAGTCATTTCCAATTTTGTGCACTGCCCTTTGGTCTCACCACAGCCCCCAGGGTGTTCACCAAGTGTTTGGCAGTAGTGACTGCTCACCTGAGGAGTCTCGGATTCCAAGTGTTTCCCTATCTGGACGACTGGCTCCTGACTGCCACCACCAGGCATCTACTACTAGACAACCTACAAGCCACCATCTCCTGGGTGTTTCCTGGGAATTACTTTCAACTGGTCAAAGTCTGTCTTGCTGCCCTCTCAGCGCATAAGATTCATAGGAGCAGAGATAGACTCAAAATTTATGCGCATCTTCCTTCCTACCAAAAGGATTCAAACATTACAAGGTCAAGTCCGAGCCCTGCTTCCAAGATCCAAAGCCCCAGCCAGGTTGGTCCTGCAACTTTTAGGTTCAATGTCTGCCACGGTTCTCTTAGTTCCGCTGGCAAGATTGCACATGAGGATTCTTCAGTGGCTGTTATCGACACAATGGTCTTTTCAGGATCTCCCCCTCAATCATCTCATATTGATTACAGAAACGTGCAAACGGGACCTCCGCTGGTGGCTTCAACCATCCAATCTGAATCAGGGAAGACCTTTTGTTATACTCCCTCCGGTGGCCACCTTGACAACGGATGCCTCCCAGACGGGGTGGGGGGGGCATTGTCTGGGCAGGTTAGTTCAGGGTTCTTGGCTTCCAGACGAAACTTTTCTCCATATCAATGTATTGGAAATGAGGGCTGTACTTCTGTCCCTACAAGCCCTCCACAAGTTTCTCCCTCAAGGCATTATCGCTATCCACACAGACAACATGTCGGTGGTCTGGTATCTAAACAAACAAGGAGGGACCAGATCTTACCCCCTTTGCAGAGAGGCCATGAGGGTGTGGGAATGGGCAGTAGCTACCAACCGCTTCCTGGTAGCGACCCACATTCCAGGAAAATCCAATGTATTGGCAGACAGATTAAGCAGGACGATTCTCTCTCCTCACGAGTGGTCCCTGAACGAAACAGTAGCAGCTCAGGTTTTCAAAAGATGGGGGACCCCGTGCTGCGACCTATTTGCAACACCACAAAACACAAAGTGCAAAAGGTTCTTTTCCTTGACTCCGCGTCAGGGGGAGGCAGCTACGGATGCTCTAGTCCAACCTTGGCCAACAGGACTACTTTATGCTTTTCCTCGGTTCCACTCCTCCCCAAAGTCATCCAGAAAGCTTCCCAATTGGGGTCCACAATGATTCTAATTGCTCCATACTGGCCTCGTCAGGTATGGTTCCCCTACCTAAAGAAATTTGCTCTGGACGGTCCTTGGTTTTTGGATCTAACTCCGGACCTGCTGATTCATCAGTCGGGATGACAGCACCAGTCCCTTCAAACTTTGAAATTAACAGCTTGGCTCCTCCACTTCCGACCTTCCTCAGAAATCACACCTTAGACCCGGAAGTTATTCACATTTTATCTTCAGCCCACAAACCCACCACTAAGAAATTGTATCTCAGTAAGTGGAAGAGGTTTGCTATCTGGGCTCAACTCAGAGGCTTAGACCCTATTACTGCCCCGATACCAGAGGTCTTAAAATTTTTAACATCCTTGTTTAATCAAGGATCTTCAGTCTCTACTATTAAAGTCCAACTAGCAGCTATCTCCAAATTTCACGAATCTATAGACCCACCGTTGATGAGCAGCAGATTATGTAAAACTTTCATGAAAGGTGCTGTGCTTTTAAGACCCCCAGTTTTTCATCCTGCGTCTCCGTGGGATCTTGATTTGGTACTTCGTGCCTTAACATCTTCCCCTTTTGAACCGGCTGCTACATGTGAGTTGAAATATCTGTCTTGGAAAACTGCCTTCTTAGTTGCAATTACCTCTGCAAGAAGAGTTTCAGAACTTCAAGCCCTATCTATCAAACCACCGTACTTGATTTTTCACAAGGATAGAGTATCACTTAGGCCTAATCCATCTTTTGTTCCAAAAGTTTGTTCTAGTCTCTGTCTCCAACAATCTCTAGAGCTACCAGTTTTCTTTCCAAAATTTTCAAATGAAGCGGAATACACTTTGCATAAACTGGATGTTCACAGGCAATTGCGCTTCTATCTAGACAGGACTCAACAAATTAGAGAAACAGACCAATTGTTTGTGTCCTTTTCAGATAATAAATTGGGTAAAACCATCACTAAAGCTACTATTTCCAAATGGATTAGAGATTGCATAACTCAGGCTTATTCCTCTTCAAATAAGCAACTTACAACATCTATCAAAGCTCACTCTACCAGAGCTATGGCTACCTCTATTGCGTTTCATTCCAAGCTCGCTATTTCGCAGATTTGTGCTGCGGCTACTTGGTCCAACCCGCACACTTTCATTTCCCACTATAAATTGGATGTGGCATCTAAAGGGCGAGCATCATTTGGTTCCACGGTACTCAGGAGTGTTTTCCAGTGAGCCACCCAGGATTCAGGTGCTAGGGGCGCTGTCCCATCAGTCAGAATGTAGGCGAGATAGGATCACATAATATCTTTTAGTTATGTACTCACCATAACTTCAGATGTTTGGGATCCATCTCGCCTACATTCTAATACCCCTCCTTCCCCTGCCTTGGAGATCAGAAGAGATTGAGCGGTTTGAGTTCTACTGTTTTTATCTTGTTTCATCTGGCAATGTTATATAAGCAGTGCGTGCGTGTGTGCATGTATGCGGACAAACTAGATCTGGGGGACTGGTAGTGGTGCATCCTGGGATATAGTAAGCTCAGCCAATAAGAGACTTCGCTCTTTGGCATAAGCGTGCCGAGTCGGAGCCGAGGGATCGGCTCCGAACCCATCAGTCAGAATGTAGGCGAGATGGATCCCAAACATCTGAAGTTATGGTGAGTACATAACTAAAAGTTATGGTAAGTATGTAACATAAATCTGATGTTATCCTAGTCACCATTCATCACGTATGGGTCTAGGATCCGACATTGGATCCGAGATAGCACACTTAGACAACAGCCTAGCTCAAGCTCCTCCCCTTCCATAATGCTCTGCTGTCCTCTAACCCGTCAGATCTCATTTGCCACGCTAGAAGACATATGCAGATTGCTCAGCTCCTCCAGTATAGACAAAGTAGGTTAGTTTTTTTGGGTTTCTTTCTTAGTTTCTCTGTCTTAGCCCCTTCTGACTGTTTTTAGTCTTTTAGTTTGGTTAGTGTACCTAGGTTTTCCATGTTAATCAATCTCTGTTCTACCACTCACATTTGTGTACCATTTGGCACTCTTTTTTTAGTTGTACTTTTTCTGTAGGAATTTCCTTCCTTAGTTTTATTTTTTCTGGTTTTCTGTAGTTAGGTTTTCTTTTGTGTGTGTGCCTTTGCGTATTCAATGAATCCTCAGTGCACAACTTTTGCTGATTCTTTTGGCTTGGTTTTGGCTTTGTGTTTGACTGGTTGAAATGTCAGAAAAGCCTTTGGGGTTCAAGAGGTGCTCCTCGTGCGACTGGAAGATGCCTGTCTCTGACTCGCATGAGGAGTGCCTCTACTGCCTCGGCACTGGCCATCCTGGAGGTTTAATACGGCATTTGTGCCACATTCAATCCCAGGGCCCTTATCGAGCACCAAAATAAACTTCTACTCAAAGGTATGGTTCGGGGGGGGGGTCCCTTGGTCAAGGAGCCTTTGGCCAAGCAGGGCCCCTCTGATCACAAGAGAAAAGCTACCTCTTCTTCCTCTTCTGGGGAAGTCTTTGGTAAGAAACCTAGGCAGTCAGATCCCAGGTTCCTGGATGTGACTCCAGCCTTAGCGGGGTTGGATCGAGGGATCTCAGATCTGAAGCCCTACAGAGAGTCGACACCTGGATCCAAGGTTTCTGGTCGTAGGTCTTCCTATCAGGTTCGAGTGGTTTGAGAGCTCTGCCCTCAGAGCCTGCTGTTTCCTTGGATCAGATATGGTTGGATCCGAGACCCATGTCAGATCCCATTGTTGTTGAGAAACTTCCCTCGGGTCCTCTGGAAAGGGATCATTTGTTTTCCCTTCCACATAAAGCTGTTCTCTGGACCATTGGAGAAGATACTTGGGGTCCCAGGACGGGTCTCCAGCTAGGTCCTGTATTTCTTCCCAATTTTCCAGGAGCATCCTTCCTTCTGATATGGACAGTCGGTCCTTTTTGAAAGCTCAAATAGAGTTGGGGCTTTTGGCTACCCCAGCCCATAGGACTAGGGAACCTTCTCCTACTCCCTGGTTATCTTCTACTCATCCGACCTCACAGGGATTGGATTTAAGGGAGCCGGTGTGCTGCATGGAGGCAGTGGCGGTTTCCAGGACTCCCTTTGTCCCTACCGCATGAAATTCTATAGCTAGTTCTGCTCTCCTTCCCCCGGGGCAGGTGGGACCACCAGTCTGAGTTGTCGCCCAGGAGTTTGTGGGCGTGGGTTCAGGTCTGGGCCTTTCAGACTGCTCTCTGCCCCTCAGTGCTTTGGCTGTCAATAATTCCGGTCCGGCCTTCCCTGGAGGGTTGGAGATCCTGGCGGGGTCTGCTCCTTCCTCCCTTGTGGTTTTGTCCACAGGGGAGGGAGAAGGGGGTTCGTCCAGTCCCTCCGTGTTTCGGGTGGTGGAAAGATCTCTCTCTTCTACCAGAGTTGCCTCTCCTGCTCGCCAGGCTCCATCCCAGTCTCAGATTTTGTGTATACCCTCTCATCCTGCTCCTGATCAGCCGATTTGTTCTAGCCTCCAGGGAGGGAGTTACCCCTATCGGAGTCCCCATCTTTTCCGAATCTCCCCCTGAGGCTCCCGCTGAGGAAATTCCTCAGAAGAGGACATGTAAGAGGCGACATCTTGACTACCCAATGGAGTCTCTCATGGAGGACACGGATATCAATGACGGAGAACTGGTCCCCAAGGTCACCACCCAATGATGTTTCCTTTGGGGACATCCTGGAGATTCTTAAGGCCATGTGTGGTTGGTCTGCCCAGCCCCCATCCTCGGAGGAAGCCATGTTTCCAGAGGCTTTCAGTACGGGCCCATCTACCTCTTGGGTGTCCCCCCCCTCCTGCTGACCTCTTGATCAGTCAGCAGGGCTCTGAAGGAACCTGATACACTGGAGCCAGTGCCAGAGAGAGTTTTTGAGTTCCCCTTCCGAGAAGACCTTTTGGTCCAAGGCAGTTCTGGTTGATGCGATTGTGGTAGCTGCCCCCACCAAGAAAGAGCTGGCGGAACACAGTTCATCTGTCAATCCTCCCAATCACAATTTAAGAGCGATCGACAGATTTGGAAAGCGGGTGTTTGCATCGGCTTCATTCAGCCTGCGAGCCTTAAACTACCTGATGCATTTTACCCATCTTCAGAGGGATTTGATCAAGGAGCTGGCCACTTCCCTCTCAGAGTCCATGCTAGCGGAGGACCTTAAGTCTGTTTCTCCCAAGCTTGCCACTCTCACGTCTATAGCCAATTCATCCATGAGGTTGATATCCAACTCTGCAGAGGGTACCTCACGGATGGCGGACACAGGCATTGCCATCAGGTGTCATGCATGGCTTCACTTATGCAGATTTGCAGAGGCCTTTAAGGCATCACTCACCAATGCTCCTTTGATGGTTCAACCTCTTTGGACCAACTGCTAAGTAAACGTTAACCCACAGTGAGTAAGACGGGAAGACACTGTCGGCTGTAGCGATCAAATTCTCTACCCCTCAAAGGCCCTTTTCCAACACCCAGTGGGGAAGCAAGAAGATTTGATTCCATAAGTCGCAGTTTCCCTTTCAGGAAGTTCAAGAAGATTTTTCTTCCACGGGACAGGGGAGAGGTTTCAATGGTCGACGCCACCCTAGGGGCAGAGGAGGCCTGCAAAACCAGGGCTCCAGGGAACCTTTCTCTGAAAAGTCCTTTCAGCACTCCTGAGGTGTTGTCTGACTGTCCCTTCTTGGAGGCAGTTGAGGGATGTTTATCTCTGCTCCCTTCAGCTTGGGCAAACATCACAACCAATCAATGGGTGCTAAGAATTATATCCAGGGCCTACTGTATTCTCTTTTCTGACACCCCCCCCACCCCACCCCACCAAAAAGCAGAACTCTCCCTGACATGACATCTGGTCAGAGAGAGTTAACCCATCTAGAGGTTCTCAACCTCCTTCTAAAAAGAGCCCTCCAAAAGGTCCCCACAGGACAGAGAGGAACCGGAACTTACTCCCACTTCTTTTTGGTATCCAAAAAAAGAGAAGACCAGTGTGCAGTTCTGGACTTCGGTTAGTTAAATCTTTCAGTCAAGAAGTCAAAGTTTCGGATGGTCACTGTACAGTACATTGTGCCCCTTCTGCACAAGAATGATTAGATGTGCTCTGTGGATCTCCAGGGTGCAGGCTATCATATCAAAGTAGACAGGTGGTCCAGGAGATTTCTCTGCTTTCACCTGGGAACTGATCACATCCAGTTCAGAGTCCTGCCCTTTGAACTCACCACAGCACCCTGGGTATTCACCAAGTGTATGGCAGTGGTGGCAGCTCATCTCAGGTTGCAGGGATTCCAGGGGCTTCCCTGTCTCGATGATTGGCTCCTCACAGCTCCCACACAGCATCAGCTGGTGGAGACCACAGTTTCTTCTTCATCTCTTCTATCAGCTGGAAATAACAGTGAATCTTGCCAAGTCTTCTTTGAACCCATCTCAACAGCTGGAGTTCATTAGCACTCAGATGGACACTATCTCAGAGAATGCAGCTCTCCCCCTCCGACACATGCTTCTTATCCGGTCTCATGTATAGTCTCTTCTGGAGCAAACCTGTTCTCCAGTATCACTCATTCTAAGAGCACTAGGTTCAATGGCATTGGCCATTTATTTGGTTCCACTGGCCA